>NC_081151.1:18966451-19266451 GCF_958295425.1 Solea solea | reverse complement strand
GGGAAATCACAAAAGCAGCTTTCAATTTGTCTGTATTTTATTTATTTTTTTTAAGACCAAATAATTAAACAGTATCAAGTAAAAAAAAAAGTGACTATGAATGAATGTCTGCTGCAGGACCTTTTAATCCTAATTTGGAGAAGGATGATGAGATAAATGTCTTGGAGTGTGGAGAATTAAAGCCTGAGCAGGTGTAAAGAGGACAAGGTTGAAGAGTCTGAAGAGTCAGAGAGAAGTTAAGGGATCCTGTCTCACTCACACACACACACACACACACACACACACACACACGCACACACGCAACAATGTCTGTCTCTTTAAGTATTTGCAGGACTTTCAGCACAAGGACCCCAAACTCTGACACCAATTAAAGAGATTATCTTAAGTCTTAAGATGAGAGGGGAAAACTATAGGCCCGCGTTGCCACGGTGATTACTTCTGACAAGGTCACAGGGCGCGGGGTGCAACAGTGCACGACCTCCACCGGCAGCTGCTAAATCTAGCGGGGATGGAACGCAGAGCAAGCAAACACGACACTATATTATTATTGTTGTTTTTTACTGCACACGTGCGCCTCTTTATTTCTCTTTAAATTGCTCTACACTCCCTGATCAATAAAGATTCATTGAATTGAATTTACAGGAGTGAGTCAGTTCTAGACTTTTTATATATATGTTTATACAGTTTAATAATTAACTATATATACAACAGCGTGTCTCATTTCATAGCAAATATCTCTGAAGAGGTTGCTTTCGTCATAAAATGTAAAGATAATTAAAAATGACTGCGGAGGATGGATTATTTACAGCGACTGTCAATCTAATGTGGGATTATTCCATGAGACGAATAGCATGCCACGCCCACGTGTAGGCGGGTCCACTTCTTTGAACGACGCCTCAAATAAATGCATTTTATTACATGACATTACATTACATCACATGTCATTTAGCGGACGCTTTTATCCAAAGCGACTTACAAGGGAATTGAGTACAACCTGCCAGGGGTGGAGTTGAACTTGTGACCTTGTGACCATGATGTCTCTGCACACAGGGGTAACCACTGAGCCACGCCCACCCTATATTATTATTATTATTATCATTATTATTGTTATTATAGTTATTATTATAATTATTATTAAAATTATTAGTTATTATTATTATTTTTATAACTATTATTATTATTATTATCATTATTATTATTATTATTATTATTATTATTAACGCGGTCAGGATGTTTAAGCAGAAAAATCAAGTCATTTAGAGCGTTAAAAAACAGTTTACACACTCTCTTTATTAAATGTTGTATGCTTCCTGTCTTCAGTTCTTTTTTTACCCACTGCTGTAAAATGCAAATAAATGAATAGTTGAAGCTCTGTGGTGACAGACGAGCCTTTAGAGGTCAAGCATCTCCACGCTGCCACTCTCCTCCTCCTCCTCCTCCTCCTCTTCTCTGTCTGTGAGTCTCTAATAGTTTCTGATGTCCTACCTTGATGTGGAGAGCAGGTTGATCCTGAGTCAGTTTTGTGCAGTAGGAGGAAACTTACAGGTCTCCTCCTCCTCCTCCTCCTGCACCACCTCATCTTCCTCCTCCTAGTTTTTCTCCCCCCCCCCCCCACCCCCTTTGAAAAACTGTTTTCACGTTAATTAGCAGCAGTTGAACTGTGAGCCGTAAATCAACAAGCGCGGAGTGTATGAATGAGTCGGACCACCCAGGAAAACTCTTTTCCTGGGCGGACAAAGTGAGGACACTCGAGTGGTGCCGTGCTCTGAAAACCATGAATGAACATTGACAAGAGCAGTGCTCCCCCGCTGTCACAGCTCCAGCAGGCTAATGGCTGCTCCAAGTACTGTTTAAAGTATTAAAAAAAACAAAAAGGTGAAGTATTCCGGACAAAAACAGATCATTTTACCAGAGGAAGTTTTTAAAAAAATGATTATTCAGCCTTAAAAACACTCTATTGACGTTTGATTGAATGTAGCTTGTTTTTTTTGTTTCTTTTTGGAATATAAAGTTATTAAATGAGCAGGAAAATCAACCAACAAGCTTTAGGTCGAGCTATTCAACAAAAATCTCCCTCATACATACTCTATATAAAAAAAAAAGGTTCCAAAAATAAATATTTTCCCGCATAAGAGTGGATCCTGTGCGCTGAAAGTAGTGCTTAATTGTCTTCCATTATGAAAGCTCACAAAGCTAGACCACTGGCTACTAAAATACCAAGGTTAATCTTGATTAAATGTCTTTTCAGGGTACAAAAAGCATATTTTACATAAAACATCCTTCAAGGGGATCGAGGGATGAGGGAAAAAAAAAGAAGGAAATACATAAAATATCGCTGATGGCAAGGCCAAGCATCCCACCCTTACAAATCAACATACCGCTAATATGGCTCCGTCTGCCTTTCCTTTTTAATCCTCCTCCCCAATTCAAGTCACACCGACAACTTCAATCCCCCCCCCCCCCATTAACATTTCACCTGAAACACTTTCCAGACCATAATGTGTCACTTAAATATGCTTCTGCCTTGACGACAGTTTACGCGTATTTATTAAAACGCAAAGATCAATTAAAGCGTGTTGATGAACACATCAATGCTTCCTTCACTTCTCCTTCTCTCCCGCGTTCGCCGACCTTTAACCCCTACACACACACACACACAAAAACACATTTCCGCCCACACCTGTTGATGAATTGTGTTTGTGTTTAAGGCTCAAAATGGGCAATAGCGTGTCTTTGTGCGTCCCGAGGCAGCGACCCAAAATGGAAGCTTCCCCAACTGGAGAGTCATGAATGAGGGAACCCTTTCACAGGAAGAAGAAGAAGAAGAAGGTTGGAGCCAAATTAGAGCAATCATTGACAAATAGACAGGAAAGTCACAAGATGGCTTAATGACTGCTGCTGCTGCTGTGAGGAGGGTGTGTGTGTGTGTGTGTGTGTGTTCTTTCTTTGTGGCCGCAGACTTGAATGCACGGGGGATGAATTTGTTGGCTGCACACCACATAAAAATCACACCAGGGTTAATACTACACGTCCAAACGGGGGCCAGATTTGATAATGTGAAGGTTCAGACCAGTTAACCCTTAGAACACAGAGCATTTACGCGGCTGTTTTTTTTCCCCTCCCATTACTATGTTAAAACGTATAAGAATGTGCAGTATAGAGTGTCTTACGTCCCCTTTTTCTGCACGACCTGAACAAAAAAGGACTAAAAATCTTTTAAAATCAGATTGAATTTGTGAAATTTGGACATACGTCGCAGTTTATTTCGTGACCTCTGCACAATTATCGCTACCGCGGAGAAAAACGCCTTTGTAAAGCCTGAAGATGTGACCTATAAACACACACACCCAGGATGTCCATATAAGGAGTGCCACGTGTGCCCCCCCCCCCAATCGATTACATGCGGCCCACCAAATGGCCCACGGCCTCACCACCTTTTAAACACAGCTGTCAGCGAGGTGAGAGAATACAGACAGACCATAACCCTAAAGTATGTTTTACTAGCAATGTTTTTATAACCGTAATAATAATTACAATTACGTTATTAAATGTGTCACATAACATTCAGTTACATGAAAATGAAGTTGTGTTTTGATTACAATTATTGTTATTGACGTCATTTTAATTATTTTGCATCATAATTGTTTTTTATTGTGAAGTGCACGTCATTCCATATCAAAACGAGCATTTCACAGGAAGCTGGCGAATCAGCATTTTTGTCACCAGATAGGAGAGAGCTGGAAAAACGCCTGTACATAAGTTTCCATTTTTTGGCCTGTTCTTGCACACTGAGACAGAAACTCAAACAAATGTTACTTTAAATATGTTTCACACTGTTGAAATTTCAAATTTGACACAAAAAATCTGAGGTTCATGTACAACTCCAGTGTTTTTTCAATTTCTAAGTAATACTTTTCTGTTTTTAATTGTTAATACAGTATTTTAACACCCAGTAAATTGCAAACAAGTGCCAGATATTGAAAGGTATTTTGGAAAAATGGGCAAAAACACTTTGTCACAGGACATTTCCTGGCTCTTTTTGTGGTTAAAATAAGCAAATAAAAGTCCAGACGGACATCATTTTGAGGTGTTAAAGGGATAAGAATGCAATCATGTCTCCTGTATTCTCTCAATGTGTTCCAATAAAGTAATTGATATACACACATATATATATATATATATATATACACATACATATATACACATATATACATATATGCACATATACATACATATATACACATATACATACATGCACATATACATACATATATACACATACATACATATATACACATATATACATATATGCACATATACATACATATATACACATACATACATATATACACATATATACATATATGCACATATACATACATATAAACATACATGCACATATACATATATACACATATATATGCACATATAAATACATATATACACATAGACATACATATATACATACACAAATATATATACACATATATGCACATATACATACATATATACACATATACATACATGCACATATACATACATATATACACATATACATACATGCACATATACATACATATATACACATATATGCACATATAAATACATATATACACATATACATACATATATATGCACATATAAATACATATATACACATACACATATACATACATATATACATACACACATACTGTATATACACATATATATGCACATATACATATACACATATATATACACATACATACATTCTTATACACACATACATATATACATATATAAATGTATATATAAATATATATATAAGACCATCAAATTGTTCCAAACCACAAGTCAAAAAACAACAAAGCTGGTGTTGCCCTGACACTTGTGAACACTAGCTCTATATGGTCGTTTAATGTGGGTTGTGTGAACGTGTCGATTCATATACATGTCTCAGTGTCATCAGAATAAATTAGAAAGCTGGTGTGCGGCACATCATTCTGTGAGGCATAAATGTGGATTTATTCCAGAGACTGTGCTTGACCCCTTTCACTGTCGCCGTGTATACAGTGCCTGACAAATTGAATAGTGTTATTTGTGAATGAGAGTATTTGTGCGCACGAGTGTGTGTGTTTGTGTGTGTATAGGAAGAAAGACAGAAGGGGATAATGACAGAGATGAAAAGACTGAAGACTCTCTTCACCTCCTCAGTGTCACTTAAAGAAAGCAAACGCCACCGCGTCTGAATTTGCAACTTTGGCACATAGGAGGAAAAAAAATTAAAATGCTCACAATTACACGCCGCACAATGCAGTGATCGACGCGTTCAAGGTTTTATTTGTGTGCACGGATGGAACAACAGTTTGTCACTCAGACAGCGGAGATGTTCCCATCAAAGAATTCCTTGAGGCACAAACATGGTCTTTACACAAACAGCATACATGAACAATCCACTGAATTCCCTTTTTGGATTTGCAAGTGCTGATTCAGAGGCGACTTTGGTTAACTAGTCTGTGGTCATACAGCTGGAGGTAACACTTTATATTAGGGAACACATATTCACCATTAACTACGTGCTTACTAACAGAATTAAGTACCATTCAAGCCCTTTTATTAAACATATTATGGCATGAATTAAGATTTTTCCTAAATAAGGTGTTAAAACGTGCTTAATATTGACTAATAAAGGGCTAGTATGCTACTTATATGCATGTTATTAAGCACGTGGTTAATGGTGAATATGTGTTTTCATATATAAAGTGTTACCCAGCAGGAATAGAAATACGATATAATACGTACTTGTTGTTCAGCTGCAGCCTCAGAACCAGTCACTTGTTTCTGCACCGTTATTTAGCACAGACTCTTCAGTCGCACGTGACGACAGAGGTGTGGGATGGACCAAGAAACACTGAGGAACATTAGTGGTTTCATAAATGAAGAGGTTTTACACGGGTACGTCTAGAGTAGGGAAGCACGATATTGGACTTTTTGTTGATATCTGATGTGCCAATTGGCACAGGGGGGGAATTAAAAAAATTCATAATATTACGGGGAAAACAGTCCTAATATTATAAGAATAAATCATAATATTAAAAAAGTTTTTATATATATATATATTTTATACATATATTTTCATATTATGAAAAAAAAGATGGAAAAGTAATATTACGAGAATAAAGCTGTAATATTCTGAGAATAAAGTTGGAATTTTAAAAAGTCATAATATTCGGAGAGAAAAGTAAACATTTTATGAAAAACTGTCATAATATTACGAGAATAAAGTTGTAATATTATTAAAATGAAGTTGTAAGATTATGAAAATAAAGTCGTAATATTAAAAAAATTCATAATATTACGAGAGGGAAGTCATAATATTACGAGAATAAAGTTGTAATATTCAAAAAGTCATAATATTACGGGAAAAAAGACATAATAGGAGAAAAATGTAGAAATATTAGGAGAATAAAGCTGTAATATTCTGAGAATAAAGTCTTAATATTATGGGGAAAAATTCATTATATTAAGAGCAAATAGTCTCTTACAAATTTTATGAAAAATCTGTCGTTGAAATTTTAAAAAAGTTATAATATTACGAGGAAAAAGTCATAATATCATGAAGAAACAGTCGTAATATTAAAAAGCCATAATATTATGGAAAAAAAAGTTGTAATATTATGAGAATAAAGTCTTAATATTTAAAAAGTCGCAATATTACGAGAAAAAAAGCATAATATTCGAGACAATCGTTCCAAAGTGTTATGTTACATGTTTTTCCCCGCACCAAACTGCAGAGGTCATGCATGTTTGCTGATATCTGATTATCTGATAATACATTTTAAATATCTGCCGATAATATCGTGCATCCCTAGTCAAGAGTCTCCAGACAAGATCTTACAATGACGACATCCAACAGGTGGACAGTGGATACATGGTCAGAGGAGAGAACAATAGTTTATAAACAATAAAACACAGAGGAAATATTACTGCGGTTATGACGCAGGAGAGCTGGAAACAGTGTTGATTGTTCACCTTTGATTCAAAACTAGGTTATGTGGGAGGGTACTCAGAAATGAGTATCATGACTTTACAATAAAAACTTTACAATTAGCCTTTTCTTTGCAGCACAACACACAGAACATCTTTTCTGATATGAGAAGACCAGACTTCCGTAGTTCCCTGATGCCAACATGAGATGTCACTATTTCTTACACACTGGTCCTTGAAAATAGGTTTTTGAGACCGCCCCAGTGCCTGTTCCTGAGCTCAAGGCACACGGCAGATGATCCAAGGCAGTTTCTGAAACTCTGATTGGGCGCGTTATTGTGTCTTTTGTCTTTGCTAGGGTTTTCTGTTGGCGTCATGGAACAGAGGAGGTTGTTCTTTCTCAAATGACTTGATTTATTGCCCTAAATATCCGTAAACTTGGAGCCACATCTTCTTAAAGGTAGGGTGGGAGATCATCATCCAATCATATTGAACGGCCAGAACGAATTAATTGGAACATGATGCATCAATCCCTATGCGCGTACTCCTCTTCTCAGAAGACAGCGCCAGAGCTTATGCTAGCTTGCTAAAACCAACGAAACAGTTGCAGCAACGTTACGGCAGAAAAGGCACTAAGAACAGACGTTTTTTGGGAAAAGGCTGATGCAGAGCAATCCAAGACCCGAGTGAACATCGCAAAGTGATGCTACGGTAGCACTCTTTCTAACTTAACGTCTTTGCGATCTTTTGAGAGTATTTGTTGTTCAAACGACGACGCAATGCCGAAAAAGTATCCAAAGTATCCAAAAAAGTTAGCGTCACCGGGAAAGTACCGAAAGTAATCCGCGTTCGTTGCACATTCCTGTGCTCCGGAGGCGGAGCTTCGGAGGGAGGTCTGAAGAAAGGGGCTTGGACTTTTGATTTTCCAGGATCTCCAATCCTAATCTTTAATTGTAATATAAAGGTAGAGAGAAAGGTATACGCTGCTGGGATTGACGAGAAGAGCTATCGAACTCATCCGTAATAATTTTGAATGAGAACGACAAAATGTATGAAGCTGCACGATAGAGGACTGAGTCATTCCCATCCCTGTGTAATGTAACGACCTTTATAATGACCAGAGACATGATGAAGAGGAGTTCAGTGGGTGAAACTGTAAGTGAGGTGGAAAGAAGGTTACTTTAAATATGATGACGGGGCAAACGGTTGGTCGGCATCCTCCGATTAGTTCTTGTTTTAGCTGAAACCACGGAAGAGGAGGATTTGTGGGTCCTGGGGAAGGAGAAGAGCAGGATGAAGATGAAGGGAAGTGAATGGATACAGATGAAGTGAAGTGAAAGCATGCAGGCGTGGGACTGATGTAGTCACCGACAGTACGGGGGCAGCATGCTACCAGATGGTTACAAAAAAACTGACATTTTTTGGATGTTATGATTAAAACTAGGGATGGGACGATACCACTTTTTTGTGTCCGATACTGATATCAAAAACTCGAGTACCTACCGATACCTACATTAGGCCGATACAATCATTTTAGACAATTTATTAACAACACGTTTGTGTTTCAAAGACATAATTCTCCAACTGTGTCACAAATATTGTTCTCCCCAAAAAGAAGAAATAAACAGCCCAAACATGACTCAGCATATCGGACCGATACCGACCGATATCGATTCCCATCCCTAATTAGAACCCTATGAGAAGGCCCCACTGAGACTGAGGCCCAGATCGTTTCTATCAAAATACAGCGCCATCACAGACAAGAGAGCATGCTGAAAACAAGAACATCTATGTGTATTAAACCTGTTTTTTGATATTATGTACAATACATTCATAGACCCTGACGTAAAAACATAGTCAAAAGGAGGATACTTTTTAAATTGAGATATTTCATTTTTACGGTCAGATCTTTAAGACAATCATGATTATGTTAAAAAAAAAAAAAGAAGAGACTAAAGAGAGTTAAAAGCCAAAACCATTTTGTGAATAAAGCCATTTGTCTTCTGCTGAACTAAGACGTCTTTGTCCGTCCCCTGAAGCTTTGACACACCATGAGTCAGCCACTTATTCTGAGACGCGGTTTGTTTTGTACAGAAGCGGAATTGAATTCGCCTAAAATAACTTTTAAAAAGGCTCTGTTTTTACGAGATATGTTTTTCAGGGTCTGTTTTTACGTGATTTTTTTGGGGTCTGTTTTTATGTTATTTGTTTTCGGGTCTGTTTTGTACGAGATGTTCTTGGGTCTGTTTTACGTGATTTGTTTTTCAGGGTCTGTTTTACGTGATTTGTTTTTCAGGGTCTGTTTTACGTGATTTGTTTTTCAGGGTCTGTTTTTACGTGATTTCTTTTTGGGTCTGTTTTTATAAGATATTCCAGTCTGTTTTTACATGATTTTTTTGGGGTCTGTTTTTTAGCAGATCTGTTTTTCAGGGTCTGTTTTTGCGTAATTCTTTTGGGGTCTGTTTTACGTGATGGTTTTTCGGGGTCTGTTTTACACGATATCTTCTTGAGTCTGTTTTTACATAATTCTTTCGGGGTCTGTTTTACGTGATTGATTTTTCGGGGTCTGTTTTTACACGATATCTTCTTGGGTCTGTTTTTACAAGATATTCGGGTCTGTTTTTACCCAATTTTTTGTTGTCTGTTTTTAAGAGATTTGTTTTTCGTGGTCTGTTTTACGTGATTTTTTTGGGGTCTGTTTTACATGATTTCTTTTTGTGTCTGTTTTTACATGATATTCAGGGCTATTTTTTGGGGGTCTGTTTTAACGAGAATTTTTTGGGGTCTACTTTTACATGATTTTTTTGGGGGGGTCTGTTTTTACAGATCTTTTTTATTATCAGGGTCTGTTTTTACAAGATTTTTTTTCGGGGTCTGTTTTTACAGATCTTTTTTATTATCAGGGTCTGTTTTTACAAGATTTTTTTGGGATCTGTTTTACGAGCACTTTGGTTTTTGGCGGGGGGTTTTTTAATCATGTAAAAAAAATTTAAAATGATTTTAGCTGAATGCAATATGCTTCCATTGTTTTACCCTTACACACAATGAAACATAGCAGCCAGTGGAGCTTTCCGCCACCACTTATCAATCAATCCTGAATCTGAGCCACAGCAGTGTTGACCCGCCGGCTACAGAGCTGACATTAATCCACAATCTTCTAGTCAGTGTGGAGGAATGACCGGACACAACATGGTGGTGGTGGTGAAAGCGAGCGCTCATAGAGGCTTTAACGAGCAAAAGGTGCCGACGCTAATGAGTGTATCTGTGGCTCTTTAACAAGCCTGCATCATTTCATGTCCTAAATCACAGCGAGCTGTGTCTCACGGGTGCAGGATAATGAGCTGGCCTGGGATTCCCGGAGCAGCAGCTTGTGTAACCCACCTCATATAGGAGAAGGAGACACTCGCTGCCACCGAGGATAAGTGAGAGACAGAAGCAGAGTGAGCATGAAGGACATAGTCGAGGCGTGAGAAAGGAGGAGGAGGAGGAGGAGGAGGAGGAGGAGGAGGAGGAGGGTGGTGGTGGTGGGGGTATATGTCATCATCCCTGTTTGATATGCTTGTTTGTACACACCAATCACTGAATCTCTGCAGCCAAGTGAGAAAAGCTTGTGCTCTCAGTGACAAAGTGACCCCGGGCGACGAGAGCGCTCACAGGAAGAGGAAACGGAGAGGGAGAAGCTTTTAAGGGCAGAATGTAAACGCTGTAAATCCTAATCCAGGGAAATATCTTGTCCATAATCACTTGTGTTTAATCAAATTGCATTGACCTCTTTCTTTAAACAGAGCGCCCGGGTGCACTCCAAGCCAAATTAGCAAAATGTGGAGCTCAGTGACCTCAGAGTGGAGAGCGTCCTGCCGTCCCCGTCGACCGTCCCCCCCACCTCTTACTGCTGCGTCTGCATGGACGCATTAGTCGAGCTCAAACGGGTTCCTCTGCCACGCGAAGCAGAGCATGACATGCGTTAAATAATGGCAGGCGGATGACGAGCCGGGCCCCCGTTTGACGATGATGATGATGATGGTGGTGGCGGCCTCTGCCGACGTGGGCACTTTTCTGATGTAGTGTGATTCATTAAGAGTGCACAGGTGGCCACTGAGTCACATTCTGTGCGAGGCGTGCAAATTAGTGCAAAACAAGCTCCTTTTAAATTGAGACTTGAGACTCGTTCTTGTTTGTCCCTCAGTAGATTTAAACGTAGGAGTCTGATCTTTTTATTTGCTTATTTATTTGACCAGATAAAATGTTTGAGAGCCAGTAAATACACTTTACTAGGCAGTTAAAAGTGCAAAATACCTTTCAACTTATCTTTTCTAATAATGATGTATTTGAACATGAAGAGGTATTGATAGAGGCATTTGATTTAGGCAAATTTCTTTCTTTCCACCCCCATTTCATTTGCTTTTACTTGTTTACATTTACTTATTTAATATTTTTTAATTAAGGTCAGCTGCAGTTACTAGAGATATGGCTATTATACGAGGAGTAGACCAAAAATAAAGCATTAGATGGCGATGACTTAACCCTTGAACACCAAGCGTATCGCAGACGACACGTTCCGGCCGTTTTCTGAAAGCTGAGAAGTTGCGCGTCAAAGCCAGCGTGCGGTTATTACGGTAATTTTACTCAGGAAGCCGGCGAATCAGCGTCTTTGTCAACAGAGAGGAGAGAGTTAGATGCCTCCACATTGGACATTGAGACAAAAAATCTAATGTTATTACAAATGTGTAAATAATATATTTTATATAATAATAAAATAAAAATTGTGCAAAAAGTGCAAAACAGTTGGCGTTATTATTATTATTATTATTATTATTATGCCACATATAAATATACACATGCTGCTTGTGTCTATTTCTTACATCAGGAAATTATAATCTGACACTTTAAAAGTAAAAAAAAAAAAAAAATGCTTGATGCTTTTAAAAGCTGTCATAATAACTGGATGATAATGAATGGAGAATGCCACTGCTGGTGTCATCAACACTGCCCCCTTTTGGTGAACTGGCAGCCTGATGATTGTTTGATATAGTTTTAACACTGACCACATATTATTATTATTATAAGCATAAAGAACAAGAAACTTACACTAAGATGTCAAACTACGCACAAACGGCACAATAACTCCTGACCTCGCTTCAGTTACTTTTTCATACTCCACAAACAAACAAAAAAAGAGCCGCAATAACAGTTTCATGGCAGGAGCCACAATAATCCAAATTGTACCTGATCTATTAACCGCTCGCCACTGAGCAGCGTTTGAACGTTTGACCTTCTAACGCGGCTCATGACATTATGTTGACATTTAAAGTAATCCCTCCCACCGTTCTTAATCCCAGTGGCCGTGGACCGCTCTGACCCACTCTCAGTGACTCCCCAGCAGCCCCCCCCCTCGCATGCACACACACACAAACAGAGAAAACACAAAGAGACAAAGTCGACTATGACACCCAGACAGGTCAACGACACCACTGAGGACTCATGGGGGCTGCAAACATGCAGCGATGAAAGGAAACGCCGTGGTTATCGTTCAGCGTCCAGTCACATGCTGACATTCAGTGTGTAACATGAGGATCATCCCTCTATCATGTGTGGGTCGCTGTCAATACAAGCCATCGGCTCCGAATAACACACATTTCACATGTCCTGAATATTCATACTTGTCTAACACAGAGAACACAGAGTGTTTACTCTGCTTTTTTCCCATTACTATGTTAAAACATACATACAGAGGCTATAAGGATGTATAATAGAGCGTCTTTTATCCTTTTTTTGAGCATAACCTATAGACTATTTATGTTTTTCCATTTTCACCAATTATATAAACAAACCAGAGGAGAGTGCTAAACATCAGATTGAATTTGTTAAAGTTGGGAGATGCGTCACAGTTCAAAGTTCGCTTGGCTCGTTTTGATGAACAAAAAAGAATCCACAATTATTAAGTTGCTAATATGCGATATAGAGCGAATCATAAGTTTGACTCCACAAGAGATAAGAGTCTGAAGATGTGACCTATAAACACGCACACGCCCCGGCATGTCCATATAAGGAGTTGTGTATTATTCCCACAGCAATTTACCAAGAGCACTCAGGGTTAAGGCATCATACTGCGTTAAAGTACGGTGAAATACAGTAGGAGGAAAGTAAAACATCAAAATATCAGAGAATGATTGTTTTTTTAGAGGTAAAACTGGAACGAACATCAGTGACAAACACACGCAGAGCTGAGCTACAGTAGAAGAACCCGTGTCTGGAGTCATGTGATGAAAAACACTGTTAAATTCATCTCTCATTACTCACCTGGGGGGTAAAAACACCAACTTCCAGTTTACTAAAAATGTCATTAAAAGCAAAAGTCAGACTCACCACCATAAACGCAGCGTTGGTCAGGCTCCAAGACATTTAACTTGTCAATTATTATTATTATTATTATTATTCGGCGTTCTTTATTTACTTCTCTTTAACCCTTTTTTTCCCCAGGTAAACAGTGATGAAATGAGAGGTACAAGATGACAACCCATTTATTTAGTAATACATTCTGCAAACTAGAAATTTTATTCAAACTTCAAAGGCTAAAAAAAATGAAAGAAAGAAAGGAAGGAAAGAAGGGGAGAAAATGTACGGAGAGAGAGAGAGAGAGAAATGCATCAATTCACAAGCAAGGAATGCAATTTGTTCAATCAACAACACAAATAGTACAATTTAGTTCAGGGGAACAAAGCTTTTTTTAAACAGTTACTCTTTCTTTCTTTCTTTTTTTTCGTTTTGCCGTTCCTTGTGAACGAGAACATAATACAAAATATACAGTTCATGTACTTTTGTCGAACCCCTCACAGGAGGCCTCTGAAGCATTTGAATCAACACCGACAATTACTTATCTACAGCACTCTAAAGCTATTCTCGAACGTAATTATAAATAGAGCAGACGTGTGGACGAGTGGGTGCACTGTACGTGACGTCATCTGCAGTGGGGGAGGGACGGGGACAGGGGGGGGTTAAATAAGCTTTTTCAAGAACAGGAAACATGGAGGGAGCGGGAGATGTGAGGGATTTAAAAAAAAAAAAAAAAAAAAAAGGTTGTACCATGTTACGACCAGGAACGAAGTTGTTAGTAGCTCGTACCTAACATCGAGTGTAATGTCCGCACCATTACGCATAGTGTTCTCTTGTACAAGTACTTTAAGGGGTGTGGGGGGGGGGGGCAACATGAGATCGGGTAAGGCAAATCGGTGAGCTTATTTATGAGCTGAGAAACATCAGCAAAGTGAGGCTCAGGTTCACCCAGCAAGGAGACAAATGAACTGCCACTGCTCGGGGTTACACAGTAAATACCAACGACCGAGGTACACCAACAGGACGCAAGCGTTTATTTTTTTTATTTATTTATTTATTTTTTTTAAATCTCTTAAAATTGAAGCCAGGTAGTACTCTGTACAAGAATATACAGGCGACCAATGGTCACTCTGTAAATAGCTTTATCATCTTTTTTTTTCTACAATAACAATTCTGGAAGGAAAAAAAAAAGCTGATTATACAGACGATCAGTGCATATGACTATACGATCATTTTAGTCACGACTATTTTCCCCGCACGTTTCCCCCCGAAAGACCTAAACACACAACTACACACACGAGCATTTTTTTAAGTCGATCGCTTTATGATTCTTGGCCAATAGTGTTCCTAAAATGGGATTATTAGCCTTCTCAGTCAAACACTGTACACAAGTACACAGAGCCATCCCATCCCTAACAGACCAGTGTTCACATCGCAGGTTCTAGTTTAGGACCAGAGGAACTAAAGTGAACCTGAGTTTGGATCTACATCGCACCAGAAAACCAAAGAGAAAAAAAAATGCTTCCTATAAATGTTATGAGGTATTTCAGTTCATAAAAAAGTCAAACAATAGATACTTAGGGGCTTTTATCTCTTCCTTTTTTTGTTAATGTTTTTCAAAGATGGCGACGGGCTGGATTTTCTTTTTAATGAGTATCTACGACTATTTTTGTTTTTAAAAGAAAAATAAATAGTGGATTAAGTCTAGGTCTGGATTTATTTATATAATTTCTCTGACAAAATATATAGAACTGTGCAGGGAGGTGACGTGGGGGGGGAGGGGTCAGGTTTGTTCTTTATCAAGCTGTACGACGGATGCTTGAAAGGTTTCTCAAGAGTCGTCGACACCTACCAGTTGGGCAACAAAACCGCTGGGTGCTGAGAACGCTTGAATAAGAGACTTGACTTAGTGCACTCACTTCACAAACACAGGTAACGCAGCACAAAATGAAAGAGCTTAGACTTATTCATTCAAATGTTTTCTCCTGAAACGCTAAATAAACCGGGGTTTTGTTTGGTTTCTTTTTCCATAAATGAGCACGAGTGTATACACAAGTGCGGGGAAGTATATCGTGGTAGAAATACAACACTGTAAATCAAAAGTTAACGGCCGGCAATTTTCTTTTGCAAATTCATGGGTAGAAATGTTCAAAATTCAAACGTCTTATAACATTTTCAGTGTTTTATTTTTATTGGTTCATTTAAAAAGGAAAGGAAATATAGGGAAAAAAAACAGATAACGAACTGTATTTGATTTTCAAAATAAAATGAAAAAAACGGATAACGAGTGTTTCCCGTTTCGTTCAATTTAGATTTTTCCATCTGACGTGCAAGTTGGAAAGATATTCACAAATTTGAAATTCCGCGATCAATTACATTTCAAGGAAACATTGTTGAAACACATGCGAGACATATTTCGAATCGTAGAAACGTGGACAACAAGCTACAGCATTGTTCTCACTAAAAAGAGCTGGAGAAACTACGTTGATCTCTACGTGCAGTCATCAGTGACTCAGGGGCACAGGGACCGTCTACAAAGTGCAACACGGGAAAAAAGATATTTAGAAAATATTCAATAACTTCACCATAACACAGTCTAGTGTCGTCAAATTTTCTGTAAACGTTACAGCATAAAAATGGAATTTTTTTTTTTTTTTTGATTTGCAGACACTTTTATGATCGTTGTCCCGTGTGAAGCTCCACTGTCACAGGTCACTACCGGGTTATGCACCCTTCAGGTCACGTAATTTGCGTTACATGTAAAAATCAAAACTGGAAACGCTCGTTATCCATTTTTTTTTCTCTTTCCTTTTTCATTTGAGCACAATATTGGGAATCTGAAAAAAGAAAAACAGAGTCATAATCCGTTTTTTTTTTTTCCCATTTGATTTTGAAAAACGAATGATACACGGAGTTTGATCTCGAGCATGTGCTCAACAGCGCCACCAGTGCTCAGAAATACCACAGAGTAACTTTAAAAGACCAACGACAGTGATGTCTTTTAGAGAATTCGCAGGTACAAAGTGTTTTTTGGCAGCTTTGTCACAAAAGGATATTAGGAAGCAGCTTATGGATTATAGTGAAAACTAATGTTTGTTTTTTTTAGATTTTTTTTTAATTTGCAACCAACCACAAACCTAAATGCAGTGAAAATGATAACTCAAGTATTACTGATTTTTAGTACATCATTGTTATGAAAATGGAATCCTCAGTTGCCGAGACGGGACACCCACACACAAAAACTAAACTTATAATATACCAAAGACACATCCAGAATCACATTTTGTCCATGGCAAAGATCTAACTCAAGCGACATGATTTATTACTTGAAATTTTGAGTCAAAAATATATACATACATAAATTTCAAAACAATGCAATTTTAGACAAAAAAAAAAAAAAAAAAGGATCAGAAATCTGAAATAAAACAATTTCTTTTCAAGAGATTTATCTACGGTTGTGTGTTAAGATACAGGTTTAGTCATCTTTTCAGGAGGGGGGGGTATGGGGGCGGGGATTAACTGAAAAACAGAACCCACAGATCATACACTATAGCAGCAAACTGTATTGTGCTGTGGCGTTGTGGTGGCACAGGGGAGGGTTTTTGTTTTTGTTTTTTTTTTAAGCAAAGCAAAACCAGATGGGAACAAGAAAAGTGCTATACAATCATGAGAAATCATGGTAGGTTAGAGGATTTGTTCTTGGTGTGAACTTCCAAATATTGTCCATAGTTCTCCCATTTTCAACCTAGCAACAGGCGACGACCTAAAAAAAAAAACAGTTTAAGAACTGTTCACGTCGGAAGCTAAAACTCCGTTTGTACCACATACAAAAACTGGACCTCATGGAAAAATAAAACTTGGCATAGGCTGTCGTAAAGCTGAAGTAAGTGATCGTGAATCGTATGGCACCCACTGTGGGCACTGGTACTGTTACAATGGAGGTTTAGAAAGTGATCATAAAATACAAACACAATAGATGTGTAAAATAGTCAAGACTTAAATAGCTACAAACCTTAGTAAGCCATAAAATTTAACTACTTGTGTCATCTCGGGTTACAGTATAGTTCTGATATATAGCTTAACGTTGTTCAAATAGCTTAACAGCATGTCAACTCTGTTAACCAAAGTTTTGTGGAGTAAGAAGTAGTGAGAGACAATTTTAAATCGATACAAAACACTGGCAGAGTGGAAAAAAAAAAATATATATATATATATAATAAATGGCAGACAATGGGTGAGCAGTGGGGTCATTCCCTTAAACTCCAAGCCTGATCTGTTGTCCCGACCACCTCAGCAAACTTAAATTAGAGTCGCACGTACATTTATGCTGCGAGACGAAACACACGTGCGCACATACACACACACACACACACACAAGCACCCACGCACGCTTGCAAGAAACCATCCGCACAGACAAACATGTCAACAGGGTTGTTTTTGTTTTTTTATCTGATGCCATAAAGAAATTTAAAAAAAAGAAAGAAAATGTTTTGCTTCACACTTTGCAATTATTATTTAAGCATGTACAGAAAGCCACGTACAAAAATAAAACACAATAAAAAAAGCACAGGGGAAAACAAATAATTAGGATTTAAATTGATATAGAGCTTACTGTGCTGTCGACTATACAATTTACCCGTTTGTTTTTTTTTGTTTTTTTTTTAAAAGGAGCATAGACTAACTGAAAAAAAGAATGAAGGAAAAGTAAAAGCGCGGCGACATTGTGCCTGGAGGACAAGCGAGAATATCCACTGAACAGACATCTGTTAGAATTCCAGAAGAGCAGGAGAAGGCAGATAGTGCATAAAGGTTCTCTTTTTCAATTCTTTCATTTTTTAACTTAAAATCAAGCTGCATTAAATACAGGCCGTTTGTACAGGACAATTGCACTTCACAAAAACAGAAATATACAAACACACACAAGGAAATGTGAATCAAATTAATTACAGCAACAACAAAACAATCTTACTACTTAAGCTGATTATTTAACAAAAAAAAAGAAAAAAAAAAAGAAAGAAAACTTTGCGGACTCACTTGTTATGGATTACTTTAGAGGAGAGTATTTTTAAGTGGGTGAACATATATGGGAGACAAGATGGTGAGGATCCTGAACTCCAGAGTGGACTGGTGCAGCACTATTCCAGGTTTGTGTGCATGCAAATCCTCTTCCTCCTCCTCCTCCTCCTCCTCCTCCTCCCATGATATTCCCTTCTTAGAAACCAAAAGCTCAGAGTGACGGCGAGACAGACTGCTGAGCTGAGCTGCTGTGGGTCTTGAGAGGATGGTGGTTTGTAAACTCTATGCTGTGTTAGTGGTAGGAGGTTGTGTTACCACATGTCGTCTGTGGACGCAGAGTCCTTGATAAGAGAGGAGAGGAAGGAAAACCCTTCAGACTCTGACTCCATGAGACCTCTATCAAGAGCTGGAACAGGCTTAAGCAAGAGCAATACACACGGACAGAAAAATCATTCAGGAATTCTTTTTTGGTGGATATTTATATATCGACACCGTCTGATGTTATTGTAGACACTATTTCAAATTAACTGGACTATAATTAACTTGGCAAATACACAACACGGCGATATAAATGACTCACAGTCAAATATAATGACCATTTATAAAGGCTTATACATAGTTTCTTTAAACATGCACGAGTGTCTGAAGCTTCTGGCACAAGCTTTTTATTTGAAATACTTGAAAAGATAAGTATTTGTTTTAATGTTGGTGTAGTCTCCGCCTTCAATGACTTCTCACAAATGAAGTGAGCTGTAGAGGAGTTAAGACTTATCATTTTTTAGCTTCCATTGAGGCAACAGTACAAAGTTCAACTGTAGCATTAGCAACATGAATGTAATTGCTCAAGAGGCAAGTCAAATATAAACTTGTGACATGAAAAGCCCTTTGCAAATGAATACATGTAAGTAATAAGTGATATTATCAAAGTGTACTGCTTTAACCATTACTCATATGGGCAAGTATGTTTGACGTTTACCTTTTTAAACCCATGACAAGCAGCAGCTGGAGATCTCTGTCTCAATAATTACTCTTACGATCTATAAACAAGTTGCCACGTAAAACTACAGTATCTATGTGGACCGAGGTCCAAGTGTGACAGTGGACATAAACCAGACCAAGGCAAACTACCAACCAGACAAGGATGACAACAGCATTATGTAAGTCATAAAGTTTAGGTGGGATAATGACAGACGATAAAATGATAAAGCCAACAAGTTCAGGACGGTTTCATATTTGTAAGTGACTTAGTTCCTGGAAGTGGTTTGAAACGGCAGCATGAAATTTGCCATGATTACAAAAACATTTTGGTTACGGGTTTAAATCATAACATGATGACACATAACATGATTTTTCACATATTATGAACTTTTCATTACTACACGTCAAGCACTAAAACATATGGCTGGCAATATCCTCATAACCGGTGTAAAGTACCATGTTATTTTACAATAATGGATGTTCCATTGCTAATCATTAATACACATGAGTATGGACGGACAGGTGCTAAAATGTGGCCACATATCAATGAAAGACACAGCAGCAGATGTGAGGAATGATTTGGATGTTGCAACCGACTCAGAGCGGACAGAATTTTCAGGAAGTTAACCCATTTTTCTTATAATTAATTTAATCTACATTACTTTAGGAATCTTCGGTCTTGAATGAGTACACATCTGTACACCTAATTTCACTATGCACGGCACATTATTATTTTGAGATGATCTGCTGCGTCATTATTAGATTAAAGTTTCAGCAAAGTAAACAAACTAGCCTCAAAAAGGTATGAGTTGGGACTTCCCGTTGGCTGCCGCATGGAGTAGACGCAACGCGCGAGCGCTCCCGTTTACTCTGCATTTTTCTCACTTATTCGCTCCGTTATTTTGCAAATGTACAATTTATATTGAGCTATTACCTTACATACATTTTGTTTAACATACACCTGCTTCGAAATGACTTCACATCGCGGCAAGTCGGGGAAAAGAGACGACCAAGCCTTGACCATGGAGGCTATTTCGGAGCTACTTGAGCAGCACAGGCAGTCGCTAGCCGACGACTTTAAAACATCTTTTAACCAGCTGGAAAATAAGTTTGACGAGGTTCGCTCCACAGTTGACGAGCATGGGCAGCGCCTTTCGTCGTTAGAGCTCGCTGCGGATGACCTGAGTCAGCGTGTCGGTGAGCTGGAAAGTGTCTGCGCTAACCTACAGGAAAGCAACTCCAAGCTAACGGCTAAAGTTATCGACTTAGAGGGTCGCAGCAGAAGACAAAACATTCGCATCTTGGGTCTAGCGGAGTCTATTGAAGGTGGGAAACCTACAGCCTTTTTTTCTGATTTGCTGTGCGAGGTTTTTGGAAAGGAGACGCTTCCATCTCAGCCCGAGATTGACAGGGCTCATCGCTCGCTAGCAGCAAAACCAGCCCCCGGTCAGAGACCGCGTCCTGTCATTCTCCGTCTGCACCGCTATCAGATCAAGGACCTTCTGGTCCGCGAGGCCCGCCGTAGAGGGAAGCTGGAGTACCGCGGCCAGCAAATCCGAGTTGTCGAAGACTACAGCCCTGACGTTCAAAGCCAGCGTGCCGAGTACAGAGCAGTCATGGCAGATCTCTACAACCGAGGGCTCAAACCATCTCTCCTCTATCCCGCACGGCTCCGCATCACACTTCCAAGCGGAGACAAGAAGTGGCTCCGCTCGACTGATGAGGCGCGGAAATACATCGATGGCCTGCCTCCATCTGTTCCACCGTAAATGACTGCTTGACGACTATGCCTGGCTGTTTGCAACCGCTAACATGCTATCTTTATTCTGGTCATTACCATATACGATTTCGGTGATCAGACCACAGCTGGTGTGGAGCAGCTTTCTTAATCATTAGTATTACACTCACCCTAGCTGTAAGTATGTGAGTATATCACCCAACGTTGAACTTAGTTTACTGCTACATGCCAGTGAGTACAACCTGCCAGAGTCTGTTAATTCGTTGAAGCAGCATGTTTATTTATTTTTGTTCTGCTATATAACTTTATATGTATATGCATATATATATTTGTTATTATGTTTGTACTCGTGGAATAGTTCAAATGTGGTCTTAGGAGTGTTGAGTGCATTCTAACACTTCAATAAGGAGCTGAAGATATGGGGGGTAACTGACAAGAAGTTCGTTTTTGAGGGTAAATAATGATTGCTTTGAAGAGCTTGCTGCTATGTTCTTGGGCAGCTGTCTTGTTGTGGGGTGGGTGGTTGAGGGGTTTCTTTTCCTATGCCAGTACTGGTTTATTATCCTACATAAGCTATGTACAGCTCATTCCTGGTTTATTATGTCCTTTATTCGCCTGGAGTTTTGATTTCTTCTGTGTTTATCCTTCTGCGGTTTCAGTTGTAGACAGTGGATAGGTCATTAAAATTTGTTAGCTGGAATGTAAAGGGTTTGAACCATCCTGTTAAAAGGAGGAGAGTATTTTCGCATATAAAACAATTTAAACTGGCATTTATTTTTTTGCAAGAGACACACATTCGTGGTTCTGATAACTCTCGCCTGATGTCACGGTGGGCGGGGCAGCACTTCCATTCCTCATTCCAGGCAAAGGCCAGGGGGGTTTCAATCCTTGTTGATCAAAGTATCCCGTTTGTGCATCACAATGTTGTATCAGATACAAACGGTCGTTTTATCATCGTCTCAGGGAAATTATACAATACAATGATGGTGCTGGCCAATGTCTATGCTCCAAATGCGGACGATGTGGGTTTTTTTGAACGCTTTTTTAATTCTCTCCCGGATTTGAGCTCATACTCTCTTATACTTGGTGGGGATTTCAATTGTTGGTTAGATCCCGTGCTGGACCGGTCTTCGCCCAATCCTGTCTCAATTGGTGGGTCTGCCTTATTCATTCAATCCAATTTCGGTGTCTCTGATGTGTGGCGTTCCCTCCATCCGAATAAGAGAGAGTACTCTTTCTTCTCGCACGTTCACCATACCTTCACTAGGATTGACTACTTTTTCATTGATAATGCACTGATACCTTTGGCGCGTTCTTGTACTTATCAGGGCATAGTGATATCAGATCATGCTCCTGTTGTGTTAGCTTTGGCACTGCCTGACCTTCCTCAAGCTAAAAAACACTGGCGCTTTAATTCGACTCTCCTGTCGGACAATGATTTTGTAAACTCCATGAAAGAACATATATCCTTCTTCTTTCAGACAAATACCTCCCCGGATATATCCAGTCTAGTAGTTTGGGATGCTTTTAAGGCATACCTTAGGGGGCAAATTATTTCCTACACCGCAAATATGAAAAAAAAGGCCCACCGTGAACGATTAAAATTAGCCGATCAAATTAAGGACTTAGATAATCAATATGCTCAAGTTAAAGACCCTAACCTATATAAAACGCGTGTGGAGCTTCAAACCAAATTTGATTTGGCCTCTACTTATCTGGTTGAACGCCAACTCTCGAGGAGTAAGAGTTTGTTCTATATTCATGGTGAAAAATCTGCGAAATTGTTAGCTAATCAGCTGAGAGGACTCAAAGCAAAGGGTCATATCACAAATATTAAAATGGAGGATGGTAAGGCTACTTCGGATCATGTAGAAATTAATAAAACATTCAGGAGTTACTACTCGCAGCTCTATACCTCTGACTTTTCGAATAATGCTGTATTAATGGATAATTTTCTGAATCGACTAAACGTTCCCACGCTCTCCCCCAACAGTAAGATGAGATTAGATGAACCCATAACGACAGAGGAGATAGATGCTGCCATTTCCTCACTGCAGTCAGGAAAATCCCCGGGACCTGACGGGTTTCCCACAGAATTCTTTAAGACATTTTCCTCACTACTTTCGTCGCAGCTAAGCATAGTGCTGTCTGACTCATTCAAGCAAAGTAAGCTTCCGGCATCATTTTGTGAAGCATGTATCACCCTTATTGCAAAGAAAGGCAAGGATCCGACAGATTGCTCTTCATATAGACCGATCTCTTTATTAAATGTTGATGTTAAGATTCTGGCTAAAGTTTTGGCCCGAAGGTTGGAGAACATTTTACCCTCCGTCATATCTGAAGACCAAACTGGCTTTGTCAAGCATCGTTACTCTTATTTCAACATTCGTCGGTTATTTGACATTTTATATCTCCCTTCCGGTGATACTCCTGAGTGTGTTCTTTCTTTAGACGCGGAGAAAGCGTTTGACCGGATAGAGTGGGTATATTTATTTGAGACCTTAAGGAAATTTGGCTTTGGTCCGAATTTTATCACCTGGATAAAATTACTGTACTCAAACCCCACTGCTTCTGTCCTTACCAACTCTCAGCTGTCACAACCATTTAACCTCTATCGGGGAACCCGACAAGGGTGTCCTCTAAGCCCCCTGTTATTTGACCTGGCCATAGAGCCATTGGCGATAGCAATCCGCAGTTGTGAGAATATCTCTGGTATATGGAGGAATGGAGTGGAACATAAAGTGGCCCTATATGCAGACGACTTGTTAAGTTTTATCTCACGTCCAGATATCTCTCTGCCTGCCATGTTATCCCTATTGAATGATTTTAGCCAGTTTTCAGGATACAAATTAAATCTTAATAAATCTGAACTTTTCCCTGTCAGTGAGGGGACACCGGCATCAGACTACTCCAACCTCCCTTTTAGGATTGTGGAAAACAAATTCACTTACTTAGGTATTACAGTTACGAAAAAGCACAAGTGTCTTTTCAAAGAAAATTTTCTTACCTTGCTAAACCACACAAGGCGGTGCCTGACCCAGTGGTCACCCCTTTCTATGTCTTTGGTTGGCCGAATTAATTCTATCAAAATGAATATTCTTCCTAAATTTTTGTATGCTTTCCAATCAGTACCAATCTTCATTCCTAAATCATTTTTTGATACATTGGATTCTGTTATATCATCCTATATATGGAAAGGGAAGCGTCCTAGGTTAAATAAGGTCCATCTCTATAGACCTAAGGGAGAGGGGGGTATGGCGCTACCTAATTTTCGTTTTTACTATTGGGCAGCCAACATTCGTTGTCTAACGTTTTGGTCTTATTTTTACAATCGATCTGAATGCCCTTCATGGGTGGCAATGGAGTTGGGTTCTGCTAAAAGCTGTTCAGTTCCAGCACTTATTGGATCTAGACTTCCTCTCCCACCAAATAAACCCATAGATAATCCAGTTGTCTGGCATACGTTGAGGGTGTGGGCTCAGTTCAGGAGACACTTTGGCTCCTTCGATTTTTGCCTCTCGAGTCCCATTTCTGCCAATCACTTTTTTCAACCTTCCTTATTGGACACTACATTCCAGGAATGGCGGAGACTGGGTATTGAGCGTTTCAGGGATCTTTTCATAGATAATAATTTTGTATCATTTGAGCAACTAACTGAGAAGTTTAATCTTCCAAAGTCTCACTTTTTCAGGTATCTACAAATAAGACATTTTCTTCGCTGTCAGATACCAAGCTTCCCTCAGGCACCTGATGTGAACATTGCTGATGCACTTCTCAATTTACAGCCATCACGCAGGGGTTTGATCTCAATTGTCTATAATAAACTGCTAGGTATAAGACGGGCCCCACTCGACAACATTAAAATTGCATGGGAGCTAGATCTGGGTTTGTCCTTGTCAGAAGAAATGTGGGACACAATTCTTAAATTGATAAACTCAACTTCGCTTTGTGCCCGTCACTGCTTGCTGCAATTCAAAGTTGTACACAGGACCCATATATCCAAAGCCAAATTATCTCGTTTTCGCCCAGATGTGGATCCCTGGTGCGACAAATGTAAGAGAGCAGAGGCTTCGCTCATCCACATGTTTTGGACATGTCCTAGCCTTGAGAAATACTGGAAGGAAGTTTTCCAAACCTTGTCCCTGATTGTCAATTTGAACATAGAGCCCAACCCTTTGGTCGGTCTTTTTGGAACTGTGGGTGAGGTCGATGTGCGCCTGACCCCAGCTAAACGGCGTGCTTTGTCTTTCGCCTCTCTCCTGGCCAGGCGTGCAATATTGCTGCGATGGAAAGATGCTGTCCCGCCCACCCACGCTCAGTGGTTGAGAGATGTTATGTCTTGTCTAAATCTTGAAAAAATACATTACTCAATCTGTAACTCCAAAGAAAAGTTTCAGAAAGTGTGGGGACCCTTTCTGGAATACTTTCATAATTTTAAAACAGCATAGGGACTGGATCCTTCACACCTTTCTTGTTTCGATGCTACCAATTTCAAGTGTACAAATTGGCCTGATGCCTGCTTTTGACCCATTTGTGGGTTCATGATTTGTATGTGTATATGTATATATATATATGTATATGTATATGTGTATGTATGTTTATGTATATATTCTCTTTTCTATCTTGTTTTACTTTATTTTACTTTTTCAGAGTAAAACCCGACTTCCAGCTGTTACTTGTACCACTCCAGGAATTAAGCACAGTTGGTGTTTATTCTGTTTATTTATTTGTGAATGTGTCTGGCTAGGTAATGATGTGTTCTGAGGGGTGGGCTTGGGTTAGATAAGGTTTCTTCTTTTGTGATTTTGTAAAATGTTGAAATTCAATAAAAATATCTTTGAGAAAAAAAAAAGGTATGAGTTTCAGAACATCTATACAGTTTCATTTTACGGTCAACAAATTATGCATATGATAACCCCTTTTCTTAACCTTCTAAAACAGTATTTTACTTAGGCTTTACAAACTATATCATAATTATCCTCTATGCTAAAATACTAGCGTATAATAATTTAGCGCACGACTAAAGGGATTTTCATTCTGCTCAAGAAAAACATCTTATTTATAATTCTTATGAAAATTAATTGCCACTCAAGTTCTGTTTAAAAAAAAAAAAACTACAACAAAAAAACAGATTGCCAGCTGACACGAAAACTGCAGGGCATATCATATTACAATCGCAGCAACCGTGTCGCTCTAGTTATCACCATTTTGGATCACTCCCTTAAAAAAAAAAACATTCAGCTTTTTTTTTTTAGCTGGACCGATAATTAGGGAAGGACACGAGGCAATTTCGTCAGTGTTCAAATTTTACAAAGCACAGAAGGCTGCATCACTAACTGAGCTGCCGGGCCAGATGGACAGGTTGAACCACAGTACCAAGGACAACTCAGACAGAGTGAGATCCAGACCTATGATTAAAATGATCACTAAAAGGAACTTATTATATGTGAAGAAGAAAACCAAACAAAGATCTGCATGTCACACTGTCGCTTGTTTGATTAGAAGACTCATAAGGAGTCAAAGAGAGCGGAGATGATAAAAACCACAAAGTCATAATTCAAATTGCCGTCAAGCTTTTTCTTTTTCCTGACAGTCGCTTTCGGCATAATTCACCTAACAATGTGGTCTAATATTACAAATAGTCTTCCCTCACAGCAGCTATTTAACAGTACAGCCTCCCCTCTAATGCAAAAAAAAGCTTGCAATACACAATATAGGTTTGGAATATAGTTCAGTGGTACCTTGGGCAGAGTGCAAATTTGAACTTCATTGAGAATGATGGCAGTAATTCAAATCAAATTTAAGTTTGAACCATTGCAGCTTGACCTGACTAGAGCAACTCTGCAGCCAACTGACCAATATCCAGACGCATAAAGATGACACAGATGTATCCGAGGAGACCGGAAAGTTGGAATGCTGCTAAGAGGTGGTACAAATTACTACTCACTCATCTGAATATAGTAGCAAATGCTGTATTCAGTTTGCTATGAGCCACTTGGAATTAATCTAGAATCAAAATTGGGAAATATTTTTTTTTCATGAAAAGCTTTGTGAAGGCTGTTGGCAAACAAAAGCTCAATTTAGCACATTTTTGTATTTTGCCAGAGCCCATTAAAACAGACAGGTCAAGAGGCCTGACAGCATTCTGAAAATAGCCTAATTTCTGAAATAACTCAATATGCAAAACGTTATTCAAAAAATTCATCTTCATACAAATGTGAAATACTAAAACAAACTGCCAATTTTCTGTGGTCAAGGACAAAATGATGCACACAATCATAGGGTGAATCAGTCAACTTTTCTGAGTGAAATTTAAAAGGACGATATAACCGAGTAGACAAGGGCGCCATCTTTGTGGCCTGTTTGTACACAAAATCCCGTTGAGCAATGCTCCTTTAAATGCAAGAGAATGCAGGTTTTATTCTATCCAGACAAATGTCAGATATTGTTAATTTAAGTTATTAGCTCTTTCACTAATTACTGAAATCAGCTCATGTGGTAAGAGGCAAAGCCTTTTTAGCACAGGACCTGCAGAGTACTTGTGCTCTTTGTCAAAATGAAAACAAGTTTTATGACTAAATAAATGCGAATGAATAGCAAAGAGATACGATTGGACCATTTTCTGACCGTCCTACAGACATTTCATAGTATTACAAAAAATTGCGCTTGTGTTTTTTTCTTGTGTAAAACTCTTACTTAGCAGAAGATAATAATACTAGATGCCCTAGATGGGCAATTTATAAATTAATCAATAAATAACTGGGCAAAAGCTTCTTTTACTTGTTCCATCTTGTTTAAAACATACCGACATGCACAATATTAGTTTATGTTTGCCAGTCACATGTGAACAAGCATGCGTATTTCAAGCAAAGCAAACCTACGGACCATTAAAGACGAGCTGAGGTACTCACTGTGTCATCACTTCGGTAGGGGTTGAGTTTGTTGTAGACTGCTTCAATAACACTTCGTCTGAGGGGGAAAAAGTATAAGACTAAATGTCAGTTTTCAGAAAATAAAAAAATATTGTGTGCAATAGAAAGTTATTAAACAGTACAAAGAAAAGGTTGCTGTCAACACTAAACACTCACTTGCTTGCCAGCTCTCCTCCAGGAGGGAGATTAGGGATGCTCTCAGATGCTAATGTTCGCATGACATGGACCAAATCTGGGACACCTTCATCCCCTTGCTTTTTGATGATCTCTGTTGTACAAAGAAACAAAACAAAGTATTTTAAATTGCTGCATTTTTGCATCAAAACGAGTCTTTAAAAAAAAGCCATTGAATCTTTGTGCAATTTCATTACAGGAAATGGGCACTTCTGTGTAAAACTGTGTGGTGTGTGGTAGAGCGATTTTAACCTCCTTCACTTGTGTTAACACTGAAGAATAGATGAGCAAGGTTTGTCTTTGTCAACACTGCAATACCACATTGAAATAAAAACACTTATTTACTGATGTACTAAAAAAAGCAAATAAGACTGACATTGTGCTTATTTTTTCCACATCTATGTAGTGCTGTTCATCACGGGCCCTTCTCAATGTTTTTTTCTAAAGATTATTTTCTGGAGAAAAATTCTCCTCATGTGACTCAAGGTAAGTGTCTTGTCTGCTGTATAGTCTACATTGTGATTGCACATTGAATTGATTGACACCATCTTAGCATTTGCCAACTTTACTAGCATGATTTTATGAAAAAAAAAAAAAGAAAGACTAAACTTTTCTCCCTTACCTTCTACTCTGGCTTCCAGATATTTATCCAGCTCAGCCTCCCGTTTCACCGCTTCTGGTGATACCTTTGGGGCTCCGGGAAAGCAGATTAGCACAACACTCATATTGTCCCGGCTTCCCTGGGGATCAAGAACAAACCAAGACATAATGTAAATTAACCATGAAACCAAAACAGACACATACATAACAAAATGCCAATGTAGTTTTGATGGACAAGTATACCTTATACAAGCAGGTGTCAACAATTTCATTGCTGACTCTTTCAAGATCATCTGTCACTTCTAGCCTCGATCTGACAAAGTCACACAGTTCCTCATTGGCCATGACATCCCAGATGCCATCACAAGCTAGTATAATGAATTCGTCTTCCCCTTCACA
Source organism: Solea solea (assembly GCF_958295425.1). Classification (NCBI taxonomy): domain Eukaryota; kingdom Metazoa; phylum Chordata; class Actinopteri; order Pleuronectiformes; family Soleidae; genus Solea; species Solea solea. The sequence continues at coordinate 19,237,312 of NC_081151.1, read as the reverse complement.
TCTCTCTATTGCATAAACTTCAGGTTCAGGAGAAACAAGCTGCTCCGTCTGGCCTTTTCCATGCACACACTTGTAGTCGAAGTCTCCCAGAGCTCGAGAGACAGCTAGGGAGCCATTCACCCGCTGGATCATGACTGAGCCACCAGCGTTCTGAATCCTTTCCTTCTCCAAGGGGTTGCTGGGTTTGTGGTCTTGTGTGAAGAAGTGCACAGCTCCACCACGACTGAGGAGCCCCCTTGAGTCGCCACAGTTGATAAAGTAGATATGGCTTGGTGCAATCATCACTCCCACTGCAGTGGAGCCACTGCGGTCCACACCGTGCTTCTTCTCGGAGATGGTTCGCATGTGTTCATCGATCTGCAGAAAACCTGTGCGGATCCCAGTCTTCACGCTTTCCACAGAGGGGTCCTCCTGCAGAGCACTCTGGAAGTCTGAGTTGCTGGTGATGTGCTCCAACAGGTGCTCACAGCAATACTTGGCCACCTGAGAGCCAGCATGCCCGTCATAAACGGCAAAGAAGGACCAGAGGTCGAGACCATGGGGCAGACCAATTACTGCTGTGTGTGCATCTTCCATCTCTACCCGCCAACCCTGCATGCTGCTCAGCCCATATCTCAGGTAGTTACCCTCACCATGGGAATTATATTTTTCCATCTTTGGTTTGTCCAGAAATGCACCCATTGTGTCCCTCTTAAAACCTGTAATGCAAATTAAGACACATTAATCTACTTAGAGAATTTAGGAGCCACTTTGTTTTTTAGAATATAGTAAATACATTTGAGAGCTCTGCAACGACATTCAGTTTCAAACCACATTATTAGGCAAAGGTATGATTGACCAAAAACAATAATAATACAAAATGTATTCTACAGTTAGAGGGAAAAGCTTTTTAACGTTAATTTAACACATCAGATCTTCCATCAAATTGAGAGAAATAATTAGCGTATTGGAGCAGAGTTCTCGCCCCCTGCTATGGTCTAAAAATAGTGGGCCACACATTTGCTAGATATTAGAAACTGCTAGTGTGGATCAAATTAAAACGCCCTCAAACAACTGGCGGATAGACTTTTGCACGACGTGCACTGGCGTGAATTCCGATATTTAACCAAATAATGAATACACCTCTGGTCAGTATCTCTCTGACCTTCGCAATGCAGAACACCTCGTCACTTTGAGTGTCGATGTGACAGTTACAGCCATCGTAACGTGCCCGCAGAGCTAACGTTAGCTAACCTTCTGACCAGTAACCCGATAAAAACAAATTCAAGAGACCTGACATTTCCTACATCAACTGTGACGCTGTGGTGAGCTCATGTACACCGTGTACCTGGTCAGAAAGGGCGGCTTTTTGCTGTTTGATTAACGCTAAAAGTTAGCTCTTTGGATAGTCCAAACCACAACCCAAATAAACAAACAGCCTTGACTAAATGCGGGCCTTGACCCTTGTCCCTCGGAGCTAACTTTAACAGGCCTCCCCCTGCCGTAATACTGAGGCAAATAGAGCCCTCGGCCTTGCTAACGTACTGTGGCTACATGCTAACTTAGCTGTGGTAGCTAACTGCCCAACCTTTCCTTACAGTCACGGGCGCAAGAGTAAACACTCCAATCACTTACCAAATTTCCAAAATAGTGGTCGGCGAAAACTGACGTGTGACTGTGACCAGGACTGACAGCCCGAACTTCACAGCGGAGAGGCTACGCCGACGAAACTCGGGGGGTTGCGGTGGGTTAGCTAGGCTAGCTAGCCAGTAATCTATCGCTACTCAAGCCTCGGTGCATATAAATCCTCTACGTGCGGTGGTCCCTCTTTTCGTACGACTGCGTTGCATTACATTATCTCAGCTGGCGTCATAAAACGTATACCCTAGCGGACCTTCGTGTAAATTGGTGGGCCGGAGCTTTGAGTGGCCAAGCCAGGGGGAAGCTGAAACGTTTGTCCCAGCCTCTCCACTTGACAGGTTGACAGCTTGCTAGCTAACATTAGCTTGTAAGGAGCACAGAGGCACTGGGAGAAAGACCCGGATGTTGCAGGTTGCGTACTCGAAAACATGACATCATCCTTGAAGAGATGAGGCTGCTCAGTCTGCTGCACCGAGGACACATAAACAACAACAACACGGGCTTAAATACTTGATTTAAGCCGAGTTTGTTCACAGTGTACTCAATGTTTGCAAGGTATTCAGATTTACCATAACTAATTCAATATAAATTGATGTAAAAATAAAAAAATGAAAACGTAGGATGTGTCATGAGTGCGAATAAGGTCACAATGTGCAGGACTTTACTTCTACTGGCAGAAGAGCGTATCTTTTATTTGTTTAAGCTTGCAACACTAACTAGAGGGGGCAGTAATTATTCCATGGGTCATGCATATTTAACAATCTTTTATGGAAGGGTCACAATTATTAGTAACAATATAATTGTATTATTTTGCTTTTGGTCTGGAAGTAGTCAATGTCAGCTGTTTGTTTGTTTAATGTATGATTAATATATCTTACTTACATTTATTAAACCAGGTTAAAAAAACAAACAAAAAAAACCCATGGAGATCGAAATCTCTTTTCCAAGGATGACCTAGCCAAGAGGTCAGCAGCAGTGGCACACGTCATGATAAATATTAGATTAAGTAAAGGAGACAGGTTACAAACAATGACTTTGACAATGTACAATGTTAGCATGACATTTAAAGTGCAGGAGTTGAGGTCACAGTAATATATATCTACTGTATATATGCTCATTCTCTTTTCTGAGTTCCGCTTTGTAATATTGTTTGAATGGACTGTATTTTGAAAATATTGGAGCGGAAGTGACGTCGCATTCGTCAATTTATTGCGGATCAGTAGCATCTGAACTTGTAGTTCCTCGAAGACGTTCCGCTTCTGCAGTTGTACATACAGTATCTCGTGTTTCGTGTTTGCAGCTTGTCGTGCAGTATAGTATGGACTGCTGTTGTTTTGTGTCCGCGGCGTGGTATTTCACGCTACTTTATTTACTCGTTCACTGTTTGTGTTTCATTTTCGCGGATGCAGACTTGACTCTGTTGTGGTCCAGCGTGACAGGACACAGTCCAGGTGAGTTGTACATGTGTAAGTACAGACAGTGTATAATGTCACATGTAGTGTACTATAAAATGGAGTTTTCTGCTTCTTAAATGGCCTCCATAAGCTCTGGTTTCTTTGCTCCACATAACAAAGAAACTATTAAAACTGAATAAGTTTGGTTTGTGGACAAAACAAAGCATTGGTGAAATGGTGAAATATAGATTTCAACATTTTCGGGACCAAACAACAAACTGAGTCAAATAATCAATAAAATTCATCGATTTTGAAAATACTGTGTGTCGGGTAGAAACAATGGACAGCAATAATACTTTCTGTGGAAATGGACATTACAGACATTATCCTGAGGTCATGCCATGTTTGTTATCAAATTGCTCTTACAAATGCTGTGACAGTGACGCACTGTAACATTTGAATCGTTGAATTTCTGTGATTTCTTGTGTTCACCAGAGACCAAGCTGAGGAGACTGGTGGTGTGGGTCACTGGAGCTTCCAGTGGTATTGGAGAGGAACTGGCCTACCAGCTGGCAAAGTGTGGATCACGTCTCGTCCTGTCTGCACGGCGTGAGGACGAGCTGAATCGGGTGAAGCGCTGCTGTTTGGGTGAGAGAGCTATTAATACAAAAAGAAGATCCACTTAACATTCAAGAATGACCCTAACCCTAATGATTTTCACACTTTCATATAGTGTTATTCATGAATATAATTTCATCTTTCATTTTTGTAGAGCGCTCCAACCTCAAGGATGAAGACATTCTTGTCCTTCCTCTCGATTTGCTGCAGAGGACATCGCACGCCGACAAGGCAAAAGCTGTTGTCCAGTATTTTGGACATGTGAGGATCCGTTGCTCATTTCTAACGAAATAAATATGTATTATTAGAAGTTGAATTTTGAACACTTCTAACTCAAAGCTAACATTTCTGTTGTGACAGCTCTTCTAGTTTTTACTATCTGACAGTTCATCAAGGGGAAACTTTTCCATTTTTCCACTTTTCTTTTTTCTCTCCTTGTCTCGGGTTTTTCAGATTGATGTTCTAATTAACAACGGTGGCCGGAGCCAGCGCTCTCTGTTCGAGGAGACCAGTCTCGATGTGTACCAGGCCTTGATGGAGCTCAACGTCCTGGGCACGATATCCATCACCAAGCACGTGCTGCCTTACATGACACAGCGGGGAAGCGGGAGCATCGTGACTGTCAGCAGCATAACGGGCCTCGTTGGTGCGCCACTGAGTACAGGGTACGCGGCCAGTAAGCACGCTCTCCAGGTGAATAGCTGTGTGTTTATTTCAGTATGTGAAATGAATATCTTTACAAGTGAGATGTCCACGTATGGATAAACGCACTGCACGTTTTTTCCTTTAGGGATTTTTTAATTCCCTCCGAATTGAACTGACCGAGTACCCAAACATACTCATCAGCACAGTGTGTCCAGGGCCTGTGCAGTCACAGATTGTCCACAATGCCTTCACAGAGGACTTAAGCAAGGTACTTTTTGGCTATATTGTGTCATATGACGGATCAATTTCGTGAGCTTGTTCCAATTCGGTGTTTGTTTCCATCCATCCAGCCTGTAAAGGCACCCGGTCTCCAGGAACATAAGATGGCAACGAGTCGCTGTGTGCGTTTAATGCTGGTGGGGATCGCCAACGGTGTCAAGGAAATGTGGATTGCACAACAGCCCTTCCTCTTTGTTTACTACGCCTGGCAATACGTGCCCACATTTGCCTTGTTCTTAACAAGCAAGTTGGGAAGGAGAAGGGTGGAAAATTTCAGAGCTGGTTTGGTAGGTATTCAAATAATAATAAAATGTATTAGTCTCACCCTGGAGACATTTCCAGTTTTACAGCAGCAAAGACCATCAAAACAGTTTTTGCTATTCCTGAAAGGTTCGGTGTAGCAATGCAGGAAGTCTCTGAGCTCTCCCTGGGAACGTGAGGTCTTTTTGACTCACCCACAGCTGGGGTTGGTTCCTGCTATAGTTGCACCATACTCACAAAACTTAAGCGGCGCAAGGACAGAGATTCAGGGAATAAAAGAGGCTCCGTTCCCCCTATTTCAAGCCAGTGACCGTCAAAATGAGGCTTTGAAGAACTGTCCTTCCTTTGAAGATAGATAATCCGCCAAAAAGAAATAATTCATTGCACTGAGAAATAATTTCCTAAATTCACGATTTCAGTCGCATAAGAAGATCCACATTAGACAGATACCAACGAGTGCTCACTTGCGACAGGATCATTGTGTCCGTTTGCAACCGCGTAAGGTCGACCTCTCTTGCTCTTGAACTGTCGTCTCACCATGTGAGCACACTGAAGGTATTTGAACATATGGCAGCCACAAAGCAGAGCTGTCTTTGAACAGCTAGGGGGCCTCAGCTGTCCCTGACCTTGCTCGACTCAAATAAGGAGACGGTGTCCAGGGTGCGACAGTGAACACGACTACACCCCCCCGTGGTGTTCAGTGACTGACTGATTGTGTCTGGTGGCTTCTGCTCAACAGTGATGGCCGAGGGCCAAGGAGAAAGGTCATTTTCCAACCGGCCAGTCAAGGCTCTGTGTTCTTGTCTCAGAAAGGAGACGTCAAACAAAGCCCATCGCAGTGAGGTGTCTCTGCAGGTTAACAAAACATAAACAGTTAGGACACTGCAGTTGACCACAACACAATGTTTAAATAATGATCCTATTTTCATGTCATTTCATTTGCAGGTGTCAAACAGCAGTGCTAACGGTTCCCTTTTTCTTTGACAGGACGCAGACGCCACATACTTCACTAAAGCCAAGCGCTCCTGAAAGTCGAGACAGGTTTATTGCATTCCTCATGGACAAATGTGTATTTAAATGTTGTTTCCATGCAAACTTTTAGGTTAATTCTTTCTGAAGGGGATCAAGTCTTTTTTTGTGCGCTTCAATGTCAGATGAGAAGGCTTCATTTGAATCTTCATGGTTAATAAAGTTTGTTTAAATGAATCTAAACGACTGCCTCTGCCAAGCTATTTTATTATAAGTATATACATTTACACATATAAAAAAAAAAAATCAATATTTACAAGTGACAATGGACATATTCATTGAAGTCTTCATTCTAAATTGTAAACAAGTGAAGTGTAAACAATACAATAGCAATAAACAACACACATGTACAGCAAGACCTACCCAAGGCACATCCTCGATATCTTTAACAAAACTAAAATTCGTGTCCCTTTTTTTTTTTTGTGGATGTGAAGCCTGATAATTACGAAATCTAAAAAAATACAATAAAACCAGAGGTATCTCGCGGGAGTCTTTTAGTGGGTGGGCGTGGGCAAATCTATTCCACTTCTTTATAAGCATGATCCTCAACTAACAGACAAATCACAAAACCTATGTGTCCATCAATGGTCAATGTTATTTTTGAAAGTGCTGACCAGTGAAAAAAATGTCCACACTGACATTAAAACATGTACCATGGGACAGCGTGACGTGACATAATGTCAATGTTGGGGAAAAACAACATCGGTTCCCAAATCAGATGGACGCCATCCATTTTGAAGTCAAGAATTACAAAAGTAAAACTCCAAAAAACCGTTTGAAGTTTTCTCTTGATTTTGAAATAGGTTCCACATCAATTTCCCAATAACCACCGACTTTGGAAACAAGATCATTTGCTGCTGGGGCACGGTACCTCTTCAAAAGTAGCTCAGAGGCAGGGGAAGTGAAGAGGTGCTGAAGAGTAGATGGGATACCCTAAAGGGGGATCGGCCGCCTGAACCGTTAAGTTTCGGAGCATGAACGGATGAGCTTGGATGCTGTAACGCTCCTCGTCGTCATTAGTAGCATACAGGAGCTCCCAGGAAAGGTTTGCCCACTGGCCTCGTACCCCCTCGCCATTCAGACGGCCCACTTGCACCAGCTGCTCCTGCAGGGACAGGACTCGCCCCGTGTAGGTACCCTGTGGACATGGACAGTCTCTAAGTACACTTTTACTCATTATGTGAACAAGATTTGAATTGTTGCATTAGTCGGACGAGAACCAGACTTAGAACACATGTAAATAAGATAAGATCATTCTTTATTAGTTCTACAATGGAGTGTCCAGAATATATACAGTATGATCTTAATAAATATTGATAATTAATAATAACCCCTTGTGCTTGAACCCTATGCTATAAATATGCTAATCTGGCTAAAATTGCATTTAATCAAATGTGATTGGCACGAAATTACAATTGCATGTCTTAATGTTAATTGGCAAAATCTACTGTAGGTCTGCACATTTTGAACTAATGAGGAAACCAAGTTAATAGCAGCTCAAATATTTGTACATTTTTAAGTTCATGGAATGGTGGTCAACATGCAAATAGTAAATATAAATATATGCAAATGTGTAGCTGGCAGCTACACCAGAGACTACCCAATACTAACCAGCTGAAAGGGGGAATATAACAACTTAAGAGTAGCAGAGGTCGACACACTAAATGTAATAAATAGATTCCCTGCAAGTGCTTTTTATCTTGGGACAAGGACAGTCGTGTTAAATAACATTAATTGGGTAAAGTTCTGAAGAAATGATTATAGAGTTTATGTGTCACGGCTTAGAGGGAGTGTGGACAAGGACTTGTCTGTTTCATTACCATAGCTAGGTCGTGCCCTAGAGAGAACAGGAAAGGTTTCTCCTGAAGGACGCTGTCATGCCAGCCTTTTTCTGTCACCAGGCCAATGTACCAGTCCCTTTCATATTCCTCCAAGGTGCTGAACAATTCCTCAAGGGACTCCAAGGGCCCGAGGCTCGCTTGATCAAACAGCAGCTTGAAACTGAACCTGAAGTAGACAAAAGCATAGAGGTAGAATTCAATAAAATATAAACTTTCCCCCCCTCCCCAAAAGTGTAAATAAGTTCTGGTGTAAACAATACATTTTACCTGAAAGCTTGCAGAGAGAGCTGATAAAGTTCTTTACTTGAGGAGAGCCATTCGAGTCCTTCTGTCCATGGTACATCTCCACAATAGAGCCTGTACACGTAACTGGGACTGGTGAAGGCAGACTCTGCCCCCAGTGAGATGAGACAGGAAAGTGCAACCTGAGCATGCAGTTCTTTCAACGCGTCATCCTCCTTCAGGGCTTTGGACATGTCCTCTGACGTCTCGCCCTGTACAGCAGGCCCAAAGCGACCTAAGGTAAACCGAAACCAGTCCTCGGGAAACAAAGGCCTGAGCTGCAGCAGGCGGGACGGTAGTAACGGTGCTGTCCTCCACCCCGTTGGTAGATTAAAGACCTCCGATTGGGGGCAACTAAAGTTCAGATGAGGAACAGAGTTGGGACTCTCTCTGAAGACCTCTGTGCTTCTGCCATTATCTACTGCTGGCATCCCAATGCCCAGTCCAAGAGGCTGCAGAGGCTGCAAGGCAGAGAGAGCCATGTTTTCAAAGAGACTGTCCATCTCCACAGAGCCTGGCAGGGAGGCGCCTGTCTGCAGCACTGTGTGTCCAGGCTGGGCCTCTGCAGTCACTAATGCCACTGTCCGCCTGGCTGGTTGAGGGCCAAATAAGTCATCTTCATCTGACCAATCCCCAAAGGAGGTCAAGCTGGAGCTGTCTTGTCGAAACCTGAGAGACGACACATTGGATTCCACAATTACGGCCTCAGGCGGCGGGTTGCAGGTCGTCTGAGCCACCTGGGATGACTGGGACTTCCTGCCTCCGACCCCTAGCCCGTCTTCACTAATCCAAAGGAAACCTTTATGCCTCTGAACACAGTATCGGATGAGCAACCAGACTAGGACTTTGAGAAAATCATCCTGAAGTTTCCTCAAGTTGTCATGAGAGTCAATGATGCCAGAGAGCACATTCCGAGCGTCGGAGTAGACTCGAACTGCAAGGGCAGCACAAGGGGTGAGGGCGTTCCCCCAGTGCAGGTTAAAGCCCTGAGTGAAGCCAAGATGTTCGGGGCGCTCAAAGGCCGCCTCGAACACCTCATCCACTCGCCGCGCCTCCACCGTGTGGCAAGATGTCTCCTGCAGCTCCAGACCCTGTAACAAAGCACACCCCATGTTATGTAGTCTTGTACAACCGCCGACGAGACTCAAAAACAGGAAATCAGACAGACCCCGCACCTTTATGTTGACTGTGCAATAGCCATAGCCTCTCTCCAGGATCATTATCCAAACCATACGGTCCTGAAAGCGGCCGAGAAAATGAGAGCCGGGGGCTAAAGACCCTACGAAGGGAAAGAAAACATTAAATCATCCATGTTTCCAACATGCCAGAGATGTGATTTGTAAATTGAGGGCAATGAATAAGGGAACACACTACATATACATCATGCAACGCACAGGGATGTCTTGGTGCCCATCCTTTTCATTTAGCATCAGCAGTGCGTCGCTGTGCTGAGGTGGAAAAACATGGCTACTGGATGAGCTGCGGGGAGACGCGTACATCGCAGTAGTACAGGAAGGTCATGATACTATTTTGACCGGCTGACTGCACAGAGATCTAAATATTCTTGGCCTTAGCCTTCCATTCGTCTCTAAAACCTCACTCACACAGGTGCTTTTGTTGGCATAAGGATAATGTCATGTCCCATAATGACATCTCCAGATAGATGCAAGCGCGACCACATTATAGTTAGTGACACGCTAGGAAAACTCTTTTCCTGGCCACTGCTCCCCAGGCCCCAGTGTGAGCGAAGCAAAAGCACACCACAAAGAACTACCGTTAGACTGCTAGTATCGACTTAAGGTGCTTATTGTGAATCATACATCATAGCAACAGCCCCCCCCCAAACCTTATCCACATAAAAAAAATCACTAAGACATGATATCCCCTCATAAATACTGTTTTTCCCCCCTGCCCCCTCCCGATCGAGCATAGAACAAAACCATAGCAGCAGAAGAGTATTATGCAGTTAATGGTGTGGAAACATTTGGATGTAATGAATACAGATCAGAGCTTTTTTTTTTTTTGGGTCACTTCACAGGAGCTCAATGTGGATGATGCGAGCTCATGCTGCCAGCAACTCCAAAGAGTTGCAATAACATTCCTCTTACTATCAAGACCTACAAGATGATGCTTCTATGCTCTTTAATTAGCATACAAGCCTGACTTGAATCAAAATACATGATTTTTTTTTTTTTTAAATACAGCCCAACAACTCTTTATTGTTAGCATACTTTATTTTACATATAAATTATACCTGACAGCTACTGGTTAAATCCCATTAAATACAATTCAAATGTCGCTGTACATACTCAATAAGATAGTCTGGCACTGCTTACTTGTAACATCTGAGAAGATTTAAGGTAAAAACTCAAAACACAAATTACAGGGGTGATTATCAAGCATGCAATACTAACCCAATGACCCTCTTGCAAAGGCCGTCCTCAGAGCAGACGCCAGACTTCCACTCATCTGCTGGTAGAAGATGGAGTCTATGCAGGGACAGGCCGTACCCACAGGCCCCGGCCAAGTGCGCTGAGGTCTGGGAAACCCAACCAGGAAGATGGGGAGGGTGAAGAGGGGCAGCAGTGGGGCAGAGAGCAGAGCAGAGAGGGTCACCACTGCCAGAAGCAGCGGGCATATAGACGCATTCAGAGCTAAGAGAGTTCCAGCCGACTGCCGGCGCTGCTTCTTCTCCGTCCATGACGTCACCAAGACAGTCAGGGTGAACTTCAGTTTGGCCAGAAACTGGGTCACTCTGTCGATCGCAAGGCCCACCTGAATCAGAAACACAGAGGTGAACATGGTGATCTACTGAACCACCAGCAGGTCTTAGTCTTTTGTTTTGTTTTGAATTGAATTGAGAACTTCATTATTTATCTACTTTTTTTTTTTTTTTTTTTTAAAGTTATACTTTTTGTAAAAGAAAAAAAACTTCAGTAATAAATATAAGTATAGCTGAATCAACAAATATTGAGAGTCAACAAGAACTGATAAGTTCTGGAGTTAAGGCAAATGATTACATAGCTGTTCTATGTATTTACTATTTTATTCAAACAGCGATCTATATGGAAAGGGTGTGTCATATTTGAGTTTTGGAAAACAATAGTCCCATCACAGTGTACATTTTGCAGACAAACAGTAAAGTTAAGAAATGAAATGTCCCATAGCCCCACAGTAGGTCATTGTGCTTTCACAGATTTTAGCCAGTGCAGACTACAGAGGCTGTATGTTCATATAATTCATATGGCGGAAGCAAATCGATGCAGATCTCACCAGAAGAAGCTGAACTCCAGTTCCCAGGTTGTCCCACCCCGGCAGCATGTTGTTTCCGGCTGCCAGCCGCACCAGCACCACCACCACCATTTGAAGCAGAGCGTCTTCTGAGCTCTGCCACACCTGTACGGACCAACCACTACGGTGAGCATGAGTGAAAAGCACACACATTTCATGCGAAGAAGACACAAGGACACATGTTTCATTTATTTTAGTTTTCTGTTAAAAGGACAAAAAAAATACTTTAAAAAGTATCTTAATTATAATCAGCATGATATTAAAGACTGGATATACATACCACTCTGAAGGCTCGTGTGAATCCCACACTGAGGGCAGCCCTGTGGAGAAGCTGCAGAGATTTGTCCATCGACAAAAAAGCAACCATTGCAAATGGAGACACTGTGGGGTGAAACACACATAGGATTAAACACACTTACATTATAACATCAGAGAAAGATGATAATACTGGACTTGCATGAAGCTCACCGAAATAAAGAAGGACTCTTCTGATTGCTGCAGCTATGTATAACCCTCTATTCCTTTGCTTGAAAGTCTGTACACTGGACATCCCTTTGGGGTACAGGGGATTGAGGAACACCCCACCAAATACATAGGCCCCCTGGATCTCTCTGAGAGCCCAGCAGAGGCAGAAAAGTATGAGGAGTAGGTAGCTGACAGGAGCCTGAGGTCCTATAACCAAGCTCTGAGACTGAGCGGAACCGAGGAAGTGATGCAACAGCCCCGCCTCTGCCACTGCCACCAGTAGCAGGCTCAAATATAGCAGCAGCTCCCTGCAGCCCAGATTCCAACCAAAAGAACTGGGAGGAGGTGGGGGTGGTGCACCCCCTGTGCGAAATCCATGGTCTCCAAAGGCTGCTGCAGGACCTCTGCAGAGTGTGCTGACCTGGCTGAGGTCCAGGCTCAGCAAAAACCCCATAGAGATGGAGAAGAGAACCACACCAAGTGTTGATGGGATGAAATAATTGCACACAGCTACACCGGCAGATACACCAAACATCAACAGCAGCCTGTGGGAAAGCACACACACCAAGTCAGGGCTAATGATACACACGCTAGTTTCACACTTGTCACTTCAGTTAGACCATTACAGTCACGAGTGATTACTCACTTAACATGAGCAGGATTTGGGATTAGACTGATGCTGTGAGGATGCACAGGTATTTTACAATAATTCAGCCATACCAAAATGTCCTGAGGTGAAATTCTATTTATGACTTCATATGCTAAATTTCAATGTGAAATAGTTAGCACAAATTAATATGAAAAAAGGGAACATAAGATACACTGTATATACTGTATATAAAATTATGTATGCAACCAATGCCAATATTTAAGACAAACATAATTTGCCTGTTTCTGTTCATTCTTCCTTCCTATAAAACAGTATAATGGGTTTTGCTTGAGGCTTTTTTTATATACCTGACGTTGCTAGACATGGGTGAGCCTCCTAAGCCAAACACAAGAGCCTGTTCCATGCCCCAGAGAAGCAGAGCATCCAAGGGAGGCAGGATACCCAGCGCCCACAGTAGAGGTAGGAAGAGGAACAGCACATGGAGAACTTGGCTGGCCAGTTGGAGCTCAGGGACAGAGTCAGAGAACCTAAAACGGGGAATGATTCAACCAGAGGGCAGCAAGGACATGTAAAATACATAACAGTATTCTTTAGGAAGAAGTCTTAGACAATCAGACAACTTTTTTTTGCTTTTTCCTCACCTGTCAGCCAAGTCAACAGCGATGAAAATAAAAATGTAGAGTGGCCGGGTGAGTGGGGTGATCTCGTATGTGTCCTGTGCTTGGAAAGTGGCTGTCTCTGTGGCCGTATTTACAATTAGGGAGTACTCCGCTATACACAGTGTCACCCAACTTAGGACAAAGACGACGACGGATACACCAATGCTGCCATAAAGAGCAGTCAGTCTGCCAAGGAACACATACCATGTTCCAAAGCCACAGAGTACCCCGGCAAGTACTGTATGCAGAACCACGTTCACTCCAAACCTCTTCCCAGGGGCAATGAATCGCACCGTCTCCGGGCTGACACAGTGGGTGAATTCCACTTCCTCCTCATCAACCAGGATGTTCGGTGCACCAAGTCTTTCCACTGTGCTACTGCTCCGTGCAGCATACAACGCCAAGGCCTGGACACCCGCCGCAGCCCCGGACATAAGCACACCAGAGAGCACTGCAGCGTGGAGCTCCTGAAGCAGCTGCAGCTGGCAGAGCAGAGTACCAATGCCTCCAAAAAGCCATGGCGCCAAGAACAAGACTGCCTGATTAACATAGACATATGGTGGGGCACAGTAACCCAACTTGAAGCGTGGACCGCCCAACACTGTCTGCGGGAAGCGCTTCCAGAAGAACTCCTGCTTGTATTCATTAAGAAGGGGCACATCTGGCCCCATTCTGACCATTCCCAAATGGGTGGATGGTCATCTCCACACAGCCGAAGGAGGGTTTCCATTCATCGTCCCGGACACAGTTAAGCTGTCTGCAATAAAAACACATCTTTAGTTAGGCAACAGTTACACGAAGATGACATTGGTGGGTTTTTTTTTTTACAGATGGGACAATAATTGCAATTAAAACACAATAGGTTGATTGCAGTGAATTGCCGTTATTGAAAACTTATTCCTTAACTGAAAGCTTTGCAAGTGACATGAAAATGCTGTCTAGCTTGCCACCATAGAGTCTAGGGACAAGGGACATATTTTCAGTCAGTCTCATAATGTACAATAATCACTTTAAATGTCCACACAGAAAAGTATCCCAACATATTTTAGTAACCCAAGGAAGTTTTTAGTAATGCAACACACTTTTTTAACACCACAATATTTTGTTACGTTACATTAGTGACATTAGAAATGTTTTTGTAACCTTAGTTTGACTAGTTTATCCGTTTCTTCTGTATTAATATGCTTTCAGAAAATGTGGCCCAAATGCTTCCATTCATTCATATTTGTCCATTTAACCTCTATGAATCTAAAAAAATGATGGATGTTCTTAAAATGACTGTATATTCAGTCATTGTTAAAGATTGTAAGGCTTCTCATACGTCAATGGTACATTTAGAAAATTCATTCAAATATTCAATATATATTTTAAAATATAGAAATGAATATACAGTCATTTTAGAATAATAATAATAATAATGTGATAATAATAATTGATCCCTAAATATAATTCCTGAATCCACTTATTCAAAATCTGACACAGAATATTAATATGCCACACCAAATTGTTGTTTTTATATAAATGCTAATCATATAAGCATGTTATTATTGTGGCTGTGGTCAAGTGCCTTTCTTACAATGTTTTTACATGGAAAGGATGAGCACAAGACTGTCATTTAAATATTGTATATTGAAAACACATAAAAAATTAACGTATATGTGTGAAAAAGGCCTGAGCATATTCAACGAGACTTCGTAGATCTGGGAGATTTTATCAGCAAAAGCTTGAGTGCATTTTCTCTCGGTTAATAACGGGTGGCACAAAGAGAGATAAAGACAGGAGCAACACCTACTGAGTTGCCATGAAAACAAAACACGCAAGCAGCGGCTTGTGCATGCGCTAACTTGGGCTAATCTAGTAGTGGGACATTTCGTGTCTCATGTCATAAAACAATTAAAGGACATAAGCGAAAGACATGCTCGTCTAATCGGGAATTGTTATCTGCTGTAGCTAGCTCTGTTATTGATAGCTAGCAGTGCCCCAGCAAATATGATCTGCTTCGATACCCGTTAGCTGGCTATTACTACCAGGGTAATCACAGCGTGTAAGGCAACCTTCGCTGTCACATGTGTGACATTAACCTACCGTCATCAGCGCGGCGTCCGATTGCAGAAGCGCTTTGTGAAATATATGGTGATATTGTGTTGTATTGGAGGAAAACGAGCGTAAATCGCCAGCACTAACATTAGCTCAGCTGCTAGCTAGCTAGCCGCTAGAAAGCCAAGAGCCAACGTCGGCATGATCACACGCACACATCTGAGCCAATAGGAGTGGAGAGGACACGAGGGCGAGGTCTCCGATTGGGACGCGCCGTATAAGCCCCGCCCAAAAACACACACAACCCCGCCCCTCAGCAAATACAGTACACACACACACCACATTAACTGGGGAACAAGATAAATCTATATTTGAGGTGGAAAGTAATGAATTATATTGACTCGTGTTACTGTACTTTAATAGTTTTTTGTGTGAAATAAATGTTGGCCTGAATTAAAATAAATAAATAAAATTCATTCACTGGAAACTGTGGCAGTGACTGATGAGGACAGGTGAAGGACAAGGACAGGTGAATTTGCACTTATTAATGTCCCTGAGTGAGTAAGAAAGTTGAAGCATCTGTGACCTTTGACCCATGTTGACTGATACTTTGTGTTTACATATTTTATTTTGCCAGCGCTTTAATTTGTAAAGGTTTGCCTTTAATTAAAAGCAATTCATGTTAGACTTGTGTTCCCTTGTCTTTTTTGCACGACACAAGAAAGAACCCCAACCTTGTTAAAAAAGTAACTTTTACTCAGAGTACATTTTAAACGAGCTGCTTTTTTACTTTAACTGAAGTACATTTTTAGACCACTGATTTTAAGTGTCAGTCAGTCAGTCATCATCTACCGCTTTATCCTCAACCAGAGGGTCGCGGGGGGTGCTGTGCCAATCTCAGCTACATCGGGCGATAGGCGGGGTACACCCTGGACAGTTCGCCAGTCCATCGCAGGGCCACACACAGATAGAGACAAACAACCATTCACTCTCACACTCACTCCTATGGTCAATTTGGAGTGTCCAATTTACCTATCCCCACATTGCATGTTTTTGGACTGTGGGAGGAAGCCGGAGTACCCGGAGAGAACCCACGCACACACGGGGAGAACATGCAAACTCCATGCAGAAAGGCCCTTGTTCCAACCGGGGCTCGAACCCGGGTCTTCTCGCTGCAAGGCGAGAGTGCTAACCACTATACCACCGTGTGGCCCCTGATTTTAAGTGTACTTAAGTAAAATTACTTGAGTAGAATATTTCAGTACTTTTTCCACCTCTGGTTTGTTGCGTCTGAAAGGAAGTGGTTTGTGTTATGTTAAATACATACCTGACAACAAAATATAAAGAAATGTTCTGTGTGAGCAGCAGAAATAAGAACATGACAGTATATTGCATTTTAAAATCTTGAAATATTGATTATTTTACACCCAGTTGATGTAATGCTACAAAAGAGAGGCACAAAATAGGGTCAACTGCTGTATAATATAACAATAAGTAATATAAAATATTACCTTCTTTAGCAACATTATTTGGCACAGTATCCTTAAATCCTGAATTCACTTATTCAAAATCTGGATTTGGAATATTAATATCCCACACCAAATTGTTGTTTTCATGTCAATGCTAATCATGTAAGTACGTTATTATTCACACATGTTGAAAGTACAATGTTTCTACTTGGAAAGGACGAGCACAACGGGAGGATCACGATGGGATCAACTAAAAAAAAAAGGCCACAATATTAACACAATGACAGAAAATAATCTCAAGCGAGGGAGATTAAATTGTTGTTTTTACTCTTTGTGGACGACACAAAGAAAACAATAACATCATGACAATGGAAACGCCTGTCAGTCATCATGACAACATGTATAGCTCCATGTTTTCCCCAAAAGCACCGCTTATTTAAAAACAACTGCTCCATTTTTATTATCAGCCATCTGAGGAGGAATAATATGTCAGAGTCGTTAACAGAGAAACAAATGAAATATAAAATAAAAGGCCAAAAATGCAGACAGTCTGACAGTTCTTTGAAAATCGCTTGCTGTTAAGTGTACTGGCTGAGTATTAATCTGTTTTGAGGGTTTTTTTGTTATCACATCACCTTTTATTTTTTCCTATTTTAACCAACCGACACGCTTTAAAGTAATGTGATAAATGACACACAGGTTCAGTAATGAGATAACTCGCATGCATGGAGAAATAAATAGCAGTTAAGATTGAACGTTTCTGTGAATTTCGTTTTCCCTTTCATTCTAATTGTCACTCTCACAACAGTCCTTTATCTGTATTTTTACTCTCTCTCTCCATTCGCTCTTTTATTTTTTCTCAAGGGAACCTCACAGGAAACAAATTAAAGGAAAATGGCCAGCAACAGTGATAACTCAGTAACTGATTTGGAGATGAGCGCCGTGGCAAGATTGATTTTGAGCAGAGGATGTATTTACGGGGATGAACAAAAAAAATGAACTTGGGGCATTAATGTGCACCTTGTGAGCACAATAATTTATATTTTGATGATAACCTTCACAATAGCAGGCAAATGGTGAGAGATTGGATTTTAAAAAAACAAATAAAAACATTAAGTAAAGATGTAATTGTAAGCTCCACTGAAGCTCCTTCAAAGTTAATACAAACTGGTAAACGTGCAGCGCATGCAGGGTAACAGGGTTCACGCAGCAGATATGCGTGTGCATAATGCTTTAATAAGCACTGCAGCAGGACGCTGTGTTATCCTCGGCATCAAACATCAATCAGTGTCCTCGTCCCTCTCACTTCACCTCCTACATCAACCCCCAACACTGGAACCTGAGTAGATAGCAGTGAAAACATGGTCCATTCAGCAATTATTCACAGAGTCCTGGACTAATGGCGCTCTGAATGCACAGACACAGCAAATGTAGGGAGTTGGTGGACCAGCAATAATAGCCCCATTCAGAGCATGTGTGTGTGTGTGTGTGTGTGTGTACTTGTATGTGTTACCTCTTGAAGACATTTTCTGGCATAAACACTGACCTTGTCAAGACCAGTAGTTCATATGGAGACCCAAATGTGGTCCAAATGAGGCAAAACCTCAATTTCTGAGTAACTGTCTAAGTTTATGGCTAAGCTTTGGTCTGTGGTTAAGGTTAAGGTTAGGGTAAGACATGAACCGGCTGTGGGTTAGGTTAGGCTGTCCAAATAAACACATCTGCATCGTGTCCTTAAAAGAATAGCTGTGCAAACCTTCATGTGAGTTGAATGGACTTGGGTATCATCTATAACTGATTCACAACCAAGCGCAAACATGTCAAATTATGAATCCAAAACACAAGTGCAGAGACCAACATCCCTCTCTCCATCTGCCTCTCTCTCTTTCTCTCTCTCTCTCTCTCTCTCTCTCTGCCCGAGCCCGGCTCCATATCAGGGCAGATAAAAACATAACCTGTCACATTCCATCCCATTAAACCAGCTACAAACCATGTGGTTGGAGCAGAGGGAGAGAGAGAGAGAGAGAGAAAGAGAGGGAGAGCGGTGCATCTGGGTTCACTCAGGACTGATGAATAATTCACAATCTTTATGCAAATGTCATTTTAATGCTAAAAATACTGACAGACATGCAAAGAGAGACATACTGTATAAAGTGCTACGCTCACTACAGGTTTCCACCACACAGCAAATGCATTTGCATTAAAAATGATACGCCGAACATATCCATATACTGCACATCCTGCACATAACTATAACACGTGTAATTATCCCGCACAATACCTAATGCATTTGCACTGAGCCACCAAATGTGTGCATTAGTTTCTGGCTTTTTTTTGGAGTGTGTGTGTGTGTGTGAGTCCATCAGCTGCCATTTGATGTCAGGCAGAGCGCAGTAATGACAGTGCACTCACTTGCACAGTCATTAGCCCTGATTAGTGCTGGGAATTAACACAAATTAAGTGAAGTTAAGTACATGCATTAGAGGAGCCTGTTTGGGGGAGAGCGTTTGCACTTTTGGCCGCTTATAGAGCGGCATGTTTCCCTCGCATGTTCAGCAAACGCGACAGCAGCGCGGAGCGCGTATTTGCGGCCTACACGCGTGTCGCTCTTCAGCTGATAAAATGCGACCTGCAAGTACAGGGCAGGTGGTAAATTTATTGACTGAGTAGCAGCATCTTTAAGGAGAAGCTAATGGAGCTCCAAGGACACCTAGTGGTCACATTAATACTCACTAAAACTGAGTTTGGTGGAAGGAAAATGATTTGCTTTTTCTTTTACATTTTAACCCCAGAATGAAAACTTATTTCAAGGCCAGAAAGGCCTTTTTTTATCAAAAAAGAACATCATAAATATCAAGTGAAGTGTTACAGCACGCAAAAAATTTGGCCCATTACTGTCAAAATTGCAGCGAGCTCTGTGAAAAGAGGCTTACACAGTGAAACCGAGCGTCTCTGAAATCCATTTGGACCTCATTTAAGATTACATCTTTATCTGGGTGACGGCAGATTATTGTCCACTGAGAGGTGTGCTAAACCTGGATTATCCCACTTGTTGGGGATGACCCGATGGACGCAGCATGCCAGCCTCACACGCTCTTACATCTGTGGGTGTTTTTTTTTTTTACTGGTTTGGGTCCAAGGAGAGGATAGTGGTAAAAATGATGCCAAAACCTCTCATCCTCAGATTACCGTGGTTAATGATGCACTTACGTGGATAGAAAATAGAAACCAAATGCATTTGAAAGCGATTTGTAGAAGTCTAATTTCCTCCCGGCCAAAAGCGGCTTTACTTTCAACTAACAGCATGGGACATTTATTAACAGGTTGTTGAAGTGTAAAGAAAATGACTTTCTGCCACGCTCAAAGGCAGAAAATAAAGCATCTGAAATACTATGTGTCCAGATGTTTTCCTCACTGACAATGCTGTACAGAGTAACGGTATGCAGATGCTCACAGATGTTTTAAAACACCATAATAATGATAATGCGACACGAGTCATGGCTAAGTGGGAGAACGACGTTACTCCTCGTCTCCTCTGGCTGCTACACGGGTGGAGGTTTACCACCGTTTGGTAATCTGGAAAAACACAAATACAGTTAAACACATCACTCGCATTTTTAAGTAAAGTAATAATAATAATAATAATAATAATGTGTGTAAAATGAATAAATAACCTGCTGTCTTGCTCCGGGCTGTGATATGTGACAGGAAGGTTGTTGTTCCCCGTTCTTCTAATGTATCTGAAGTTAATATCAGTCTGGCCACTTCGCGCAGGGTTACTCTGCTTGTGCTTCTTGTCTGTTACATTGGAAAATAGTGTGTCCGACATGTATTTGGAGTTTTAGCATCATGTGGAAATTGTATGTGTTTTGCACTCACGCTTGTATGTGTAATGAGGCGGGGTCTCTTCCGCGTTACCCGACAGGACGTCGTGCCCATGCATGTAGCTCTGCAGTCCACTTATGTTCATTCCTCTGAGAGGGGCGGTTCTGGGCATGGCGGGAAACAGTCCGGGCAGGTTTATTTCAGTGGGAGGGAGAGAGCCGCCGGAGCACTGGCAACACAGCTGTCGGAGAAATATTAAACATCTCAGAACATCTGAGAACGCACAGTGAAAGATATTTAACCCAGAGGTGTCAAACTGATGCGGCCCATAACTTAATAATCAAGGTATAATAAAAACTTTTATCGCTCATTGGCCCTCTGGTCAAGTTTGACTCCCCTGCTTTAAGCCTTTTTTTTGTAGTTCTCTGCTCAAATACTGAACACCGCTCGAATATTTGAATACTTTGGGTGTCACAGTAAAGGGAACACTTGTGTTAAGATGTGTAAATATCAGTACTTGTGTTACTGGTGAAGAGTAAATGAAGAAAAAAAAACATCTCTTGTGTTGAACACTCTCCTCGTATAAACCACAGGTAGGGGATTGTTGATTGGTCCACGTATATAAGCATCTTCCAGGGGGGAAAGCAATTACTCCTCATCAATAACAATGTTCAAATTCAAACGCAGACATAGACCGACGGTGGCAACTGAGATGACCGTCTTTAGAATCCATTAAGAGGGGTCTCTGTGTGTGTTTTTAATGAGAAAAAAAACCCCTTGATCTCTGGCTCTGTCATTTCCCCATCTGCGATTAACAAGCAGAGGGGGTCATGTTGACCTGGCTAATAGGGGGTAAATCCACTGGTGCGTTATCGGCCGGGCACATTTCATCTAATCAGCAGGATGATGCCAGCGGGCTTAGGCTGCTTTTAATTCGGAGCCGCACAAGAATTACTGCCTGGGTCTCTCATACATGAACATCAGGTCAGTCAGACTGAAAATGTGTGTGATCCAGGCTTTTCTCTCTTTTTTTTCTCTGTGGCGACGGCTGCTGCTGTTGTTATGAGCGTTTACAATACAGCGGCAAGGTACTTTTGTTCCTTTTGTAATTCAGTCATAATTGAAATGCAGGCACTTCCTGCAAAATGATAACAACTTTGCTACAAGTGACACCTTTTGATAAGTCAGGAAAACACAATTGTGCTTTATGTAAGTGTGTTATCCTTAAGAGAGGTTATATCTCTTAAAAACCCTGAGTAGATGACAATAGGAAACCACAGATATTGTATTTAGTGTGTATATACAGTTGTGTTCAAAATAATAGCAGTCACTGTTTTTGTTAGATTTTCAACTTCTACACTGCAAGTAAGTTTCTAGAGGGTTTGGTAAAGGTATAGACAACCAACAGACCCAACAGGCATGACGTGCATGCTGCATTTACTGAAAGGGGCGTGTTAAAAAAAAATAGCAGTGCCGAGTTCAAGACACTGTTCAAAAGAAGAGCGTTCTTTTATTAAGAAATAAATTAGTGCAGAAAATGATAGGCTGTTCAGCAAAAAAAAATTCTTTTTTGAACATTATATTTCTTGACTTTGTGTAAAATATTATCAAATTCAATTCCAATGTTCTTCCTTTGAAATAGAATGCATTTGTGTTCATTAAAATACAATTTATTTGAAGAATTTTGAGGTTTCCTCACCTTTTTAAACACACTGCTATTATTATGAACATAACTGTATGTGGTGGTGGCACCAGGTCTGTGGAACCGTTGTTATTTACTACATCCATGTGTCATGATTCCACCTGTGACTCAAGGTCACATCTTTTTTGTTTGCTCCCACATTGCAGAGAGGCAAGATAGGGCTCTTCATTCCCACACAATACTTAAGCTTGGGTCACTCCTCCACTCACTGGCAGATTATCCATGTTTGTAGAAACTTGTCAGTTTTTATAATCTTTGTAAGTAATATTTCAACGAGAACCTTTTGACTAGACAATCCATTCCATTACCGCGTTATTCTCCACATGAGGGTTGCGGCTGACATAGGGTGAAAGGCGGGGTTCACCCTGGACAGGTCGCCAGTCCATCACAGGGCCACATAGAGACAAACCACCATCCACTCTCACAGCTACGGCCAATTTAGAGTGTCCAATTGACCTAATCCCAAAATCTACATGTTTTTGGACAGTGGGAGGAAATCACCCCTGAAAGTCATCTTTAACAAATGGACATACAGCATGTGGGTGAATGGGTGAACATATATACACTTCTTACTGATGGATCAGCGCTGACGAGTTCAGCCCTCGTCCTTTCCTCCAGAGTGATCGTCACTCCATCCAGCACCTGCAGCTGGGACAGATGAAGCACTACTCCTAATCTGTGGAGAGAACTGCGGGCCACCTGAGAGCACAAACATTAAGAGTCACAAATTACACTCATCTCACATGGCAGACAACACTTTTAACGCCGCAGCCCGGATGAAGCCGGCTCGTGACATCCACTTTAAATATCAACGCGTGTTCTTACGTCGTTATCGTGTTCCCGGGCAAGCTATGCGACGCAGCTGACAGTTAGCAGATAGTTCCTTACCCATCTGACCAGAGTACAAATCCAGATCGGTCCAGTGACAGAACTGTATGTTCCTGCAGGACGCTGCGACTGCTGCTATGATTAAGTTACGAGTTGAGTGCGTGCCAATTTAATGTCCACTGGAAAAGGAATTTTGGCTGGGAAATATGGATGAAGTAATAACAATCTCATGTAGTCAACAACAGCGGGACGCATTGTCTCCAGAGTTGCTGTTGGCATGTAATCTCGACCCCGAAATGCAGGATTAAATCCTCCCTTTGGGAAGAGAAGCGGGGGATGGGGCCGGACCAGTAAAGAGGCTACCACAGCTGAGCATGACCCAGCTCCAGATGGGTGATGATGCCCTGCCATTTGGTCACTGGATTTGACAGCCAATCATGTAATTGCTTCATTTTGACCGGCTGAACTCCCCTGGGTTAACGTTCTGAGTTTTTGCGAGTGAGATACTGACACTGTGAGTTCATTTCTTTGAGTTTGAGCGTTCACGACTGTGGATTGTGTGTTAAGTAAGCTTGTGTAACCAATGGACAACCACAAATCACAATAATATTGTTAACAGTATGTCTACAGTGTTTTAATACATAGTCAACAGTAACATTACTTACAGGATTGCCCAGAACTGAAAGCTCCATCAGAGAAGGAAGAACCTCGAGTTTTTCAAGTTCAGCGATGTCCTACGAAGAAAAGAAGAATATAGTTTGTTTTTGTGTAATTAAATAAAATTTGTAATTTTTTTTGGAAGTGATGTACTTCACTATGTTTTAAATAAGAATAAATCACACACTGGAAACTTTGGCAGGGAATGATGAGGAATTGAGGAATTGGCGCTAAATAAGGTCCCAGAGTCAGTGACATTTGTGACCTTTGACCCATGTTGACCGACACATTGTGTGTTTACATATTTTATTTTGACCACACTTTCATTTGTAAAAGTTTGCCTTTAAATAAAAACAATTCATGTGAGATTTGTGTCCCCTTGTCCTTTTTACATGACACAAGAAAGAACCCAAACCTTGTTAAAGTAAGTTTTTACTCGTATGTAAGTAAAGTGTTATCAAAATAGTGGTACTTTCACTTGAGTAGAATATTTCAGTACTCTTTCCACCTCTGCTACTGCCTCATTTAACTTTTCTTTCCTACTGTTCGCGGACTAATGTGCAGTGGAAACACACGCATCCGGGTTGAACCTTTCATAATTTCGGTGTAGGCAGGATTGAAGCAGCTGATGGGAGAGATTACGCATGTTAATCTCATGAGAGAGTGTGGCCACACAACATGGCGTGGGACTGTTTTCCCCTCTCATTCCCGGGGGTTTGTTGTGCTTGGATTTGGCTGAAATTTAAGCCCCCCCGACTGTGACGACTGCTGTGCCGCGATGATTGCTGTATTCCATGTATTTCTTAATTGAATGCATGAAAACATTAAGGAGGTAAAGGGAAGAGGGCACTGGCAACAAATCACTCACTCTGGGTGAGATGGAGATGCAGACTGAGAAGCTGATTACACGTTTGTGCTGATTGTCCCCTTCTTTCTTCATACACATGTCCCTGACCTTCAATCAAACTTGATTCTCCTTAATGCTACCCCTTGTGTGGCATAGTGGGTGGTAATGACTTATGATTACTATACTTCATGTCTTACTTTGCAAATGCAGGGAAAAGTAATACTGCTGCATGTTGAATAAAATACATTCTTAAACATTCACACATTTTACATAAGAACCAATCAGCAAAACTTTGAATCAAAAACGACACAAAGGCCGACTGTAACCTTGGTGGTCACCTCAGAAAATCACCGTGTTGAGAGTCATTCAGGCAGTTTAATTGAAAGTCTCAAATACAGTTGGATCAAAAATGAATACACACATCCAGCATGTTAGGAAGGAGAATACCTGCAGCTTGTTCATGCCAAGAAACAGCTTGCGGAGCTCAGTCAGAGAATTGAGGTGGTTGAGCTCCCGGATGCGATTCTCCGCTAAGTGCAGTTCTAACAGGTCATTCTGGGCCACGAAAGAGTTCTCAGACAGAGTTTTGATCCGGTTCCTGTCTAACACGAGCTCTCTGAGCTGGTGAAGCCCCTCCAATCCTTCCACCTGGCTGATCTCATTACCTAGCAGAGTGCAAAGCGTATGAAATCACAGAAAAAGACAGTATTTCACATATACCACAGTGAATTCAAGAGAGAATATTTAAAAAAACAGGGGCAGAATATTGAAGGCTAGATAAACATTTGCCTGGCATTTATGTTTGTTCTGGTGTCAAAAAGCACTGAAATTACACAGGCGGCTTCAATGGGTTTAAAACGGTAAAATAAAGAAAGGACAAGTAAGGTCGGCTGGTTGGGACAAATCACACTAACAAAGCGCACCAAATCAAAACCCATCAAACGCTGAAGAAAAGAAAGTCAGTTTCTCTTTTCTTCCAGGCTCATCACCCATCTGGCCTTAGGTCCATGGGAGACTTTGCTCCCAGTGTTTGCCTTTTCACAGGTTCTATACCCTTGCGTTTGCAAAAGGGCTTTGTGTGGCCAGGATTTGTACGTCAACCATACATACCTTGAAGGAAGAGCGCTTTAAGATTGGTGAGCCTGCTGAGCTGCAGATTGGCCATATTGGAGATGCTATTGTGACTCAAATGCAGCACCTCCAGGCTGCCCATCAGCGGCTCCAGGCCGACGGTGGGCCCAGTTTCCCTTAAACACAGCCACAGAAAGGCAGTTTGTCATCGCTCTGCGGTTAAATGAACATCTCTTTCTCCCTCCCGCTGCCTCATTTAACCAGTCAGACCTCACAGGTGCAGACCACATAAAGGCAATCACAGGCAGGCCAAACAAAAGCATGTCTGTCACAGCGCTGCCTATTCACCGGCTCCGGCACAAGGACAACGTGTCATCATCGTAAAATATCATCAAATATGATAAAAAGTCAACAAAAAAAATAATAAATCAAACCAATATATAAATATTGATTTTGTTTTTAGCATAATGTTTAAAAATTAAAGTATTTTAAATTAAATGACAACATCATGACTGTCTTAAACCATCTAAAAGTCAGTGTTATTAGTATTATAATTTATTAATATTTTACAGACAATCTATCAAGATAGTCGATCTATTTGGCAGGTCAGTACTGCCCCCTAATGGTTACAGTCATCCTATTCATTTGAAGTGAACACTTGATGACAACAGTCTAGTTCAGGGGTCTGCAACCTGCGGCTCTGGAGCCACATGTGGCTCTTCAGCTGCTCTGCAGTGGCTCCCTGTAGCCTCAAAAGAAAAGTCATTTTATTGTTTCCATTCATCCAATTTCTGTCTCCCACCTCTTAGTGAGAGATCAAGGTGAGAAATGTACACGTTTTAATATTTGGGCTACTAAAAATATGCGTCACATCCTATGTTTACATCAAAAACGTCAATAGTTTTTCTTTTTGTACTTCTTAAATTTCATAAATGACACAAGTTATTTATATATATAACATATTACCTGATGTCATCCTTTTTTCATGGCTCCTGAATGAGCAAAAATGGCTCTTCTGATTCTAGAGGTTGCAGACCCTTGGTGTACAAGTCTCAAAGTAAAAACACACAAATGACTGACAAGTGGTCAAGTGTTACCTGTTGCCTTTGGATGGGCACTGCTGACCATAACCACTGGAGGAAACCTTGCTGTAGAGCATCTGTCTGTTTGTCAGATGAGCTTGAGTTCTTTGCCGGGGCAGAATGGACTCGACGTGGTTGTAGTTCAGACACAGAGCCTGCACAGGTGACAACACGGGGAAAAAAAATCCATCCAGACTGTTTATTGTCTTTATATTTTGGGTAAAATGAGTTAATAACATGTGTGATATGCAGGTCTGTGCAGTTAGATTTGGTAGCATCTCGTCAGTGTGTGGATGATTGTTCATCATTTGGCTTTTCCTGTGAATTCTGTTTGTAAACTGAGGGGATTACTAACTACTGGAATTATGGGTTAGACTGGATTGGTAATGTGACGATTGGGTAGAGTTGTTAATCTGAGTTGTGAAAATATTCTGGGATCTAGTGTTGGCTTCAATTTGGAGTGGTTAGTATAACTATCGACTAATTTTCTTTGTTTATACCCTACATATGTTAAATATTAAAAGGTTGATTAAATGCAATTTAATTCTTTCTTCTATCTTCAGAGATAGATCCTAAAGATACTTGTTTAGATCATTTAATAAACAGATTCATGACAGAAATGCATTTAAAGCAGGGGGACAAAAATATTGTACCTTGATGTTGGGCAGATAAATGAGGCCTGAGAACGAGGTGAGTTTGTTGTGATCCAAGTTGACGCTGCGCAGGTTTCTGAACAGGTCTGCCGGAGACAGATCCACGCTCCTGTGTGGGGGGGAAAAAAAAGAACAATTCACAGTGTTTCAGCACTGAAAAATCACTAAATCATGTTCATGTCTGGATGCATGTCTTGTCTCTTATTCTTCTCAGAAGAAGAATCAGAAATACTTTATTGATGCCCAGGGGGGGAAATTGTTTATATCACAACAATGACATAACAAAGGTGTAAATAGTATAAAAAAATACCTTTAAAATAGCATAGAAATGAAATATACAGCAGAACAACATACAGCAGAATATAACATTATACAGCAGTTGAAATAGTGAATAAAAACATCTGTTTATTGCACTGTGTCTCGAGTTTGTGACATGACACTGGGTTACCTGATGGAGCAGGACTGCAGGGTGAGGTAGGTGATGTCGGTATAATCCGAGTGACCCAGCTTCTCTGCAACCATGTCAGAGGTCAGTCTTCCTCCAAACATATCCTTTGCACTTTCACACTCAGTTATTTCCTTTAAAAAAAACAACAAAAAAAAACAGCACAGGTAATTATTTCACCGTCAACCCTTCAGTATCCGAGTGAATCTGTCGTTATTGGCACATACGACTGCGATCCCGTCCAGTGCTTTCAGCGAGGGCAGGTGGAAGACCACGTAGATCCGGTAATTCTCTAATTTCTCCACTAAAGGGTTTCCATAAAGATCCAGAATGATGAGGTTTGTTACACTCTAAAAAAAAAAAAAAAAAAGAAGAAAAAGATGTTGCATATGGACCAAGGTTATTATCGTTCACGAAAAACATTTCAGTTATTTAAAGGTTTTCTTGCCTTAAGATAGAAGACGTCTCGAGATGTAGAAATCTGGTTGTTGCCAATGTAGAGTTCGAGGAGGGAGCGAACCCTCTGGACGCCGCGCAGGGAACTGATACAGTTGTTCTCCACAGACAGGAAGGACAGGTTCGGCAGATGATCGAGGACTGAAGCGGCGTCCAGACTGGAGAGTTGATTCCCGTCCACGCTCAGTTTATTTAGGTTGTGCAGTTTTGACAGGCCTGAAGACACAGGGACAGAGAAAAGACGGGGAATTCAAAGCAGCCACGCTTTCTTGTTTGGTTTAGTTTAGCTCCGGTCGGACAGTGTGACTGACCGCTGAGTGTGCTGATGCTGTTGTTGTCCAGAGAAAGCTCCTCCAGCTTCACACAGCTCTCCAGTCCTTCCACTTTGCATATGTCGTTGTCATTGAAGGAAGCCCAGCGCAGGTTCACCAGCTTATTCAGGTGAATGAGCCTGGAGATCCTCTGACCGTCGAGGTTCAGGGCTGTGATCTGGTCAAAAGTGATCTTTTTTTCAATCATTAAATAAATCTTACATACAACTGCAATAATCCAAACGGGAAGTGACAAGGCTGTGGACCAGGATGGCAGTGGTGGAAGGAGGCTGAACGGGGAAAATCATTGATACGGGATGTGAAAGAGAGAGTGCCGTCGACTCTTTACCCGGGTGGACGACGAAGCTCACCTTTGCAGTCCAGTCTGGCTCCAGCTCTCGGCGGAGTCCCCAGGGAGCTGGATCGAGGAGATGCAGGAGCTGAGCTGTCGACAGCAGGCGGAGACTTCGAGGGCGACTGTCGCTGGTGCGCGAGTGAGCCAGGAGAGATGCCTACAGTATTGAAACCCAGCACAAACTAACTTCACAAACTGAAGGTAACCAGAGCTGAAACAATTAAGTGATTAAATGATAATCGATTAATCGGTTTGAAGCTTTTTTCATGATTAAAATAAGATTTCTGAGTGTTTACGCTTCTTAAATGTGAATATTTCCTTAATTTCTTTGCTCTGGAGTACAAAGAAATCATTAAAAGTGAATCATTTTGGTTTGTGGACAAAACAAGACATTTGAGAACGTCACCATTTCCAGGTTCAACGAACACCGGTCAACATTTTTGGAACGATGAATCATCGTTCCAAATCATCGACAGATTAATCTATTATAAAAACAGTCGTCAGTTGCAGCTCTAAAGGTAACCACAAGTTTCTGTCGAACGGACAGATACAGGAAGTCTTTCCTGCCACATGTCATATCTCTGTTCACAGTTACACTCCTCATCTTTACGTTTTGTACATACAATTTCATATACCTTAATATTGTGTGTCTTGCTGCTGCTACACTCTAATTTCCCAGTTTGGGATTAATAAAGTCCATCTATTCCATTCTATTCTATATCAAATATGTAAATAAAATATATGTATATATATATAGATATATATATATATGTATATAACCTGGTAAATTTTGGAGCCTGCAGCCATGCTAGCTGCATCAGCAGCCTCCTCCTCTGTTACCATCACTTGATCCAGGTGTGTGAGTGTTGTTAAACATCCCAGAATGGTCGTTCTGACTGCAGTCGGCTGAAAGGGCAGAAACAGCCTTACAGAGCATTGCAGCGCATTACAGAATTGACTACGTTTGAATTAAAACTAATGTTTCAATGTAGATTTTAACGTCATTTTGATGACAGCACGCACTCTGTTCCAGGGGTTGTATCTGGTGTCGAGCTTCAGAAGTGTCGGCGCGTGTTTCCTCAGCACCGCTGCGTCCTCTCTGGCTTTGGTCAACTTGTTCCAGCGCACATCCAGCTGTTTGAGTTGTCCCAGCCCCCTCAGGCCCTCCAGGGTCACCAGGTGGTTGAAGCTCGCGTCCAAAAACTCAAGGTTGGGCTGTGATTTTGGCACGAGAGAAAAGCGATGAAGGGTCTGCTTCAAGTACGGTCCCTCTACCTCTACATTGTTAGAGCACACCTCGGTATCGTCACTCCTACCATGTGAGAAATGTCATCGAGGCGCGTGAACTCGTTGAAGCTGATGGTGAGATGGCGCAGAGACGTCAAGCAGGAAATCTCCGTTATCTTGTTCAGACTGTTCCCATGAAGGTTCAGTACCTGCACAGTTGCAACATTAAGGTTTTATTCTTTGTTTTTTTTATGAAATAACTTAGATTAAACGTGTGAATCTCCAGAATACTCACAGTGATCTGACTCAGAACGTTGGCTCTGGCAACAGTGAGCAGAATTTTGTCGTCCAAGCTCAACAACTTGGGCTGTGCCTTCAGCACTGGTCCCATGCCGAGGACTTCTTTGTCCAGGACGACGTTGTTACAGGTTTCATCTTGTCCATGCAACGCAGTTTGCTTTTGGTTCTATGATAACAGCAATCAAAAGTACATTTATTAGCAGTGTTGTAATGAAACGAAGCCTCAAAATGTCCGTCTGGACTTTTTTTTTTGCTTATTTTAACCATAAAAGGGCCAGAAATGGCCTATGAGTCAGTGCTTTTGCCCATTTTTCCAGAATAACTTCCAATGTCTGGCAGTTATTTACAGTTTACTGCATGTTAAAATAGGAATGAACACATTTATTTAGAAAAAAAGACACCGTAGTTGTACATGAACCCCAGACTTTGTGTGTTAAATTTGAACAGCATAAAGCATATTTAAAATAAAATTTGTTTCAGTCTGAATGTCCAAAAACAGGCCAAAAAATGGAAACTATGGACAAGCATTTTTTTTCCGACTCTGTATCTGGTGACAAAGGTGCAGATTCGCCGGTTTTCTGCAACAGCGCGAGTGAAATGACCTTAATAACCAAATGTTGGCTTTCTCTACTACCAAATAAAACCAGAAGAAGAAGACTTGGTATTATGGTATTTCTAGTCTTGATGAGCTGCTTTACACTATAGTTTTGTGCTTCACCCATTCACATGCTGCAACATGGGGTTAAGTGTCTTGCTCAAGGACACATATAGACTAGCAGAGCCAGGAATTGAACAAACAACCTTCCAGATGAAAGACAACTTGCCCTACCACTGAGCCACCACGGCAAAATCCTAACTCCTTACTTTTTTAATACTTTAACTTCTAAAACTTAAGTTCATTTTATATCAAAGTACAGTAAATGTCAATACTAAGACTTTTACTGAAGTCAGTCAGTCATCATCTACCGCTTTATCCTCAACCAGAGGGTCGCGGGGGGTGCTGTGCCAATCTCAGCTACATCGGGCGATAGGCGGGGTACACCCTGGACAGTTCGCCAGTCCATCGCAGGGCCACACACACAGATAGAGACAAACAACCATTCACTCTCACACTCACTCCTATGGTCAATTTGGAGTGTCCAATTTACCTATCCCCACATTGCATGTTTTTGGACTGTGGGAGGAAGCCGGAGTACCCGGAGAGAACCCACGCACACACGGGGAGAACATGCAAACTCCATGCAGAAAGGCCCTTGTTCCAACCGGGGCTCGAACCCGGGTCTTCTCGCTGCAAGGCGAGAGTGCTAACCACTACACCACCATGTGGCCCCACTTTTACTGAAGTAATATTATAAAAAGTGACTTCTACCAAAGTCATTTTCTGGTAAGATACTTGTACTTTTACTCAAGTATCAGAGTGTTGAGGCTATTGTTCATTAGTACAACATGTATCTTCAAATTAATAATAAACACATGTTTTAATGAAAAGTAAGTAGTATTTCTCTCTTAGATTTAATTTTGGTAGTTTTTGCTCCCACTCGGCCTGACATTAAGTTTCAGTCAAATACATCAAATAATCTGAGAAGACACAAGTACAACTCAACAATAATGTATGTATATCAGTTGATTACCTCTGTAACGTAGTGAAAATACACAACATACTCGGGCAAGACGAGTTCACGGTCAAACACAAACCACTGTCTCCGCCTGTGGCTGCACTCGGGACCAGGATTAGAGGAGTGAGGTCTCTCTGAATAAAAGACAAACAACGTTCAGCGACTGACTGAAACAGGAATCCTTTTCTTGGTGATATCCCACATACCGTCACTCGTTGCAGTTCTGTTCTTGGCGTCCACATTGCGATACACCGAGCTGACTGTTGGGTGGCTTCTTCTGTCGACTGGACCTCCCTCTCGTATCGGCATGCTGTGTCCCACAAACACTTTGGAAATAATAATCTGAGCTACAGGTAAAAAAAACATTTCAGCTTTTAAGGAAAAAGACAAAGGAGTCTTTTAAGGCGAGATGAGGGGAAAAGTGACCCACCGTGTCTGAAAGGGACTGAATCCACACCGTGCTTCGAGTGATGTTGGCGTGTCTGGTGAAGAGTGTGATCAATTCTGGGCTGTTCAGTCACACTGAGGCTGTTCGATAAAGGTATGGCACCCTCCTTTCCCAGGGCCTAATTCAAAGTCAACATGGTTAAAATTCATTTACAGTAGGAGAGTCCATAACTGATGATCTGTGGGACAAAGCAGAGGTGGAAAGAGAACTTTTTGGACGGATCCTTTGAAATAACAACTACAGCACAATACACACCTCGTAATGCTCTGCTGTTTTGAAGCCTTCCTCCAGAATAGACAACATTTGTCTATTCTTCTCACCGTTTCTCTCAGGGTGGGCGATGTAGAACAAGTGCTCCAGCCGACGTCTGTAATTCCTGCTTCAGGTGAGCGGGATACGAGGTCAAGATCAACGTAACGGTGAGGCCACGACAGTTAAAACACCTTGTTTACTTACTGTAGGTTTACTGTGTCATTGCCGTTGAGTAGGCTGTGAAGTCTGTCCTCAAAGCGAAGCCTCAGTGCGCTGTTTAAGACGCGGATGACTCGGTCGATCTTAATTCCAGTGACGCCATGAGCCCTGTAGTCTGACGGAGCGAAGCGGGAGACCAGGAGGTCGCAACAGGAATTAAACCTGTTGGCCACAAAGCAGGTAAATGTCTGGGTTTAATAAAAGTGTGTTTTTAATAATAAATGACACAATGGCTACAGGTGCATCTAATAATAGAAAATAAGTAGAAAATTCCTCTAAGAAATTTTGATCGTACCTGCTTCAGTGGACTAACATTTGGGTGGATTGAACTTTTAAATCCTGATTGTTGCTGGTCGCACAAGCCCCTCCCCCTCCCTGATCCCTCCCCCTTCCAAACACCTGTTTCTTACAGTCAAAAACAGGTGAAAAACAGAGAAAGCAACATGTTTTAAAGTTGTCATATTTCCAGAATGGTTGATGATACGGATTCAATTTTTTTTTTCAATTGGTTTGTGAGCGTCAGGAGGCTTTCAGGAGCTTGCACATTTAAATTTGTGAGAAACGAATGTGAATTGACAGAGAGATTACAGTTTTAAAATCACCCTCGTCTTCATTTTTTTTAAAGCTCCACAGCTGAGTTTTTACATGGGAGTCAATGAGAGGTTTGACCAGAACTCTCTGCACTTTTAGGTGATTTCAAGAAAAAAACGCAAGTCATATAAAAATGAAACAACACACAGGGTTAAAAAATGTCTGTGTAGGTTGGAAACTGTGGGCAGGAGAAGAGTTTGTTTAGAGATTTTTGTGAATATTTTCATGGACCTCAGCTAGCGGCGCAATACACACTCATTATAAAATCTAAAAAAAAGAACAAAACTTAAACTGTGATTGTTTAAAAACAGTAATATGTATCAATACTTTGATTTATGTGAGAAAAGTCTGAAGTCTTGCGACCCGTTTAAAGTTTCAACTATGTCTCTACAGTCCAAAGAGAACTGGGTTTTTTTAGACCGTTTTCCATTCATGTGTATGTGGAAATGCTTAGAAAAGTCATAGCACAACATCCCAATCAAACAAAAAGCACGTTCTGATATCGGATGTGTGGGGGTTTTCTCAAAACTAGGAAAAAGAAGAAGAAAAAGAAACGTGGAAGAAGAACGTGCTAAGCAGGCACTCTTATTACCAAGCGTCTGTGGAGGTGCCCTCCTCCAAACGAATATTCCCAACACTTTCCAGCTCCATCAGAAGAAACTGGACTGTATCGTCCATCATGTTTGTGGCGTGGGCAACCTCTTCTTCATAACAGGCTTCAATCCTACAATGCAAAGAAGGAATATGATTTTATTATACTCAACACAACTATAGGGCGACTTCTCCAGGTTTACAAACTAACTCATGCAGCCGTCTGGTCCATACTGTCAGTCTCTCCCTCAGCGCTTCCATCTTGAGGAGTATATTGGGCTCCATGGCAGGATCACAGCCGACGTCGGTGTCGGATGCAGCTTTCACGGCGTGCCTCGTTCCTCCGGGTTCATCCACCATCCTGCAGCTGGACTTCTTTCCTCCCGCCAGCATCTTGGAGCGCTCACGTTCGAGCTGGAGACGAGGGGAAGTGTTAACAACTGTGCTGATATGCGCACAAAATGCTTTTAATAAATGACGACGTACATTTTTGAGGGCATGACTGAGCGTTCTGATACTTTCTTCAGGTAACTGGAGCAGCGCTTTCTTCCTCTCCGTCAGACTGAAGCGAGTCTCCGCCAGGTGCCTCCGAGCAGTACGCACACGCATGTTGTAGTACATCATTTTCTTCATCACTGTGGACTGAGGCAATAAAAAAAATACAATTCTGGACGTGCAACAAGTAATAACTGCTGTATGTCTGCTTTAGACCAGGGGTCTGCAACCTGTGGCTCTAGAGGTTTTTCTCAAGGCTTTTATATCAAAGTGAACATCTATTATTTAGAGATCAAGATGATAAATAAAAGTGTTTTAATACTTCGTGTGTCACATCCTTTGTCTAAGTCAAATGCAACATTAAAAAGCCTTGAGTGTGAAATAGGGGAAGCCATTCCTGACACTTAAATGAAGTAAATTTGTCCATCTTTGACACACAAACTACATAAAATCCAAATAATTATTTATTTATTTCTAAGTGGGTTACTTTTAATTTCACTGATTTGCCAACAAGACTAATAATTCAAGAGGTTGGGTATAATAAGCAGCAATGAGATGTGAACCGTTTTCTTTTTGTAGTTCTTAAATTTCATAATTTACACGTTATTATCTTCATTTTTGAGGGTCAAGTTGGTTTTGCAGGGCCAGATTCATTTGATGTGGGTGGAGAGGGGGACAAAAATGTCTCTTTTCATCCTAAAAGGTTGCAGACCTTGTCATAAATGCTCAGTAAGATTTCTAAAGACAAAATACAATGCAAAAAAAAAGGGATTTGAAGAGAAAAATTAGGAATTTAAGCAAAGAAAAAGACAAATAACATAATGAGTGTTTCATCATAACTACAGTTTAACTGCTGTGGAACCCGATAAATAAACCAAGAGGCTGATTTGAGCTCAGATTTGTCAGTTACCTCAGCCGCCTCCTTTACTTGCAGGCTCGAGACGTCATACGTGTCGAGCCGCTGGAGGCCGGGCACGTGGTACAGGACATGTGTGGCGTAGTTACAAAGGAGACACACGGGGTTCGGCGGCGACGTGGTGTCGTGTAAAGCCAGCGCTCTCAGACGGGGCAAGCAGGTCAACCGGGTCAACTCCTGTTATCAGAAACAAAGAGCACGGGTTAGTAAGAGGGCAAGGTTTCTGTCCACTGCACGCAGAGTGGACATTACATATGATATATAGCATAAATAATATATGCCTTCTCTTTGTAGGTTGCCACATGTGCAATGATTTGGCAACCGATGCTGCACTTACTTTACATGTGCCTCATAAATGATTCAGTAAATGCTGCGTTTTTATTAGGGATGGGATGATACCACTGTGTAACAAATATTGTTGATAAATTGTAAACTTTGTTCTGTGGTCAGGCCCATAGAATATGTCTTAGGTCCCTCTTGTGGCCACATTCCTTCCAACATAAATCAACAGAGGTTTTATATTTAGCTGACGTTCAAACTAGATTTCCATTATTTATACAGAAGTTGACTAAGGCAAAAAAATGGCTATATTGGACTAAAATCAATATTGGTAGATACCAAGGTCATTATACATATAAGTTAACGAAAAATAATGAAATTAAAATAAAAGCTTGAGTTTAAAAAAACCAAAAAAACAATACCCAACTGAAACTGAATTGTGTGTTTATAAAACAAACTAAAACTAACTAGAATTGTAGTGAAAACGTGCTTAGTTTTCGTCTTTGTACATTTATTTCATACATACCTTTTGTGTTCATATGAAGTGTATTTATTCCTTATAATAATGGCATTTTTTGTTGGGTTTTTTTTATGACACAATACGCAGTATGGACCTCTTAAGGTCCACGCCTGGTGGCGGGTGTGAGGGCTTGCGTGCCTCAATGACCTCCGAGAGCTGTGCCAGCGGGTCACCCGTGCTGGACAGGTCAAGGGGTAGAGGCCAGATAAAATGTGGACCGCCTCACCCCTGAGGTAAAATAAAAAAAAAAAAAAAAAAAGGGTTACCGTAGGGCCAACTACCCTACCTAGAAAAAAAGACTAGTTACAGAAGCACCGATGTTAGAATCTGGAGGAATATCATCCGTGGCCTATGCTCCGACTAACTCATTATGACCTTTTTGAATCTTGCACCTGGCAAATACTCCATATCAGAAAAAACTAAAACTAACTAAGGAAAACTAAACTAAATCTAAGCATTTACAAAAAGCTAAAACTAATAAAAAGTAACTCATGACCTTGTATGAGACAAAGATCCACATATGTTCAGTTGATGATGTATATCACTCAGTGTGGAAGGACAAAAAGAAAAACGATGCTGCTCAGTAAACCAGTGAAGGTTCTCGTGCAGTCGGCCTGTTGGAGGAAATTATTGAAAATGTGAACTGACCAAGACCCCAAAATTTCACAAGAAATTGGAAAACGTCCACACCAAGGATTTTAAGAGACATTTTACAAATTTTAAAGGAAAAGAGTACTTTGGAGGTACTTTCTTTTTACCTTGAAGGAGATTATCTTGTTCCCGGACAGATTAAGGTCCTGAAGGCAAACATTAGAATCAAGGCTGTGCCCTAAAGAGAAGAGAGAGAGAAAAACTGGCGAGTGAATAACAACGAAACATTGGCATAGACCGAAAAAAAAAAAAAAAAAAAGAGATGATGCTTTGAACTTACCAATCTTTTCAATCAAGTTGTCAGCGAGGTTCAGTTCTATGAGATTGTGAAGTGTGCTCATGCCCTTCAGAAAACAACACACACACACACACATAACAACAGATCAATAATGAAAACTCATATTTACTGAGTGATACTGTATGAGGAGCTGTGTGTGAATGCATGTTGACACAAGTTAAGGAATCAAACCTGTATGTGACTGATGCAGTTGTTGTTGAGCCACAGGACTTCGAGGCCGATCAGCGACTCCAAGTTGTTGATTTCACAGATTTGATTGTCATACAGGTAGAGTTTCTGGAGCTGCACACAGTTCTCCAGTCCAGATATTCCCTACAATAAAAAGAGAAAAAAATATTTTATTATGTAAGAAGTTGTCTGCACTGCATAGGATACGGATTTCCTTCCATGAAGTGTCATATACACTCTTTTTACTTTCATAAATGATCCATCATCCATCTTCTACTGCTTTTTGGTTGCCGATTAAGGTTTGATTAGACGTGTGCTTGCATGGCTCATTCATTCATTCATTCATTCATTTTCTACCGCTTTATCCTCCACATGAGGGTCGCAGGGAGACTCTGGTGCCAATCCCAGCTGACATAGTTCAAAAGGCGGAGTACACCCTGGACAGGTCCAAGGTTATAATAGTTTTTACTTTTTGTTTTTAAAATAAGTCATTTTAATTATTATTTTTAGGGTGGTTTTGCTAGTTTGTATTAGTTTTTGTTTTTGGTAAATGCTTGGTTTTAGTTTTTTATAACCAGAGTATAGTTAACTGTGGCAGTGAATGACAAGGACAGGTGAATGATGGGGACAGGTGAATGACGAGGACAGGTGAATGATGAGGACAAGTGAATGACAGGGACAGGTGAATGATGAAGACAGGTGAATGACAGGGACAGGTGAATGATGAGGACAGGTGAATGACGGGGACAGGTGGATGACGAGGAAGGGTGAATGACGAGGACAAGTGAATGACGAGGACAGGTGAATGACGGGGACAGGTGAATGACGGGGACAGGTGAATGACAAGGAGAGGTGAATGACGAGGACAGGTGATTGATGAGGACAGGTGAATGATGAGGAGAGGTGAATGACCACGAGAGGTGAATGACGAGGACAGGTGATTGATGAGGACAGGTGAAGGACAGGGACAGGTGAATAATGAGGACAGGTGAATTGGCACTAATTAAGGTCCCTGAGTGAGTGACATTTGTGACCTTTGACCCATTTTAACTGACACATTATGTGATTACATATCTCATTTTATCAGCACTTTAATTTGTAAAGGTTTGCCTTTAATTAAAAACAATTCATGTGAGATTTGTGTCCCCGTTAAAAAGTAACTTTTACTCCGAGTACATTTTAAACAAGCTACTTTTTTTTTTTAACTTAACTTGAGTACATTTGTAGCCCAGTACTTTTGCTTGTACTTAAGTAAAATTGCTTGTTAACACACTCACCGTCAGCTGACACTGGACGACCCACAGCTCACTGAGCAGAGGACAACACTCCAGTCCTTCCATGTGTTTAATGCTCTGGCCGACGATAGTGAGCTGGCAGAGTCTCGGGAAGAAAGAAAGGCCAACCATGCGTGGGAAACCAGAGAAGAAGATCTCCAGGGAGCTGATGTTGCCTCCTTCTTGTGCAAGTTTTTCATAAGACACTCCGTTGACAAGACACTGTGGAGGACAATGTTGGAAAAAGTCTCAGCGGATGAAACAAGGCGTATGTGTAATAGTTTTGACATCATTTGGATACAGTTCCACACTCACGAGTTCAGTGAGCACCTCCTCCTCGCCCTCCTCATGTTGTTGTTGTTCCTCATTGTGTATCATTCTGTGCTGAAACACACTGAACTTGCTGCTATAATCAACAAAGAGGATTTTGAGGAAGTAGGTGGCACCTGTCGCCCAAAAAAAAAAGAATCAAATCAAACAGCTGAGTGTTACTGATAACTAAGGCCAAAACACAAAATGTTGTCACAGAATTATTAAGCTTTTCATTCTTGTACCTAAAGTAAGACACTAAAAGTGTAAACTCACGTTAAAAAGGTTCCATTAAATTCTTCTGCTCATATTCCATGGATCCACCAGTGAACAGAAACAGCGGCGGACTTCTGCTCCGACACAAACTCTTTGTCCCGTTTGAGTTCAGCAATGTTTGGCATCCTGTGTGTTTCCAGGCAGGAGAGTCTGGTTGCTAAGGAGCCATCTTGAAACTTTTTGCGGCCTCGGTGGTGCTTTGAGCTGCCACCAGAGGGCGCCACACTGCTGGATTTCTTTTCTTTCTTTTTTTTTTTTTTTTAAGAACAGGCTAAAATTCTAAAGTAACTTGTGCCGTCATTAAAAACACACACACACACTTGAAATTATAGTTTTAGTCAACCACAATTAAAACAAAAATGGTTTTATTCTTGTATCATGTGTTTTTATTGGTTGGCTGTGTTTAATTACTCTGATGTGTATGATAGTTGCATAATGTCTATATATATACTATATATATATACACATGTATATATACTTGTGTGTGTGTATATATTATATATATATATATATATATATATATATATAACAGACATATTGTGACTACATTTGAATTATATTGAAGATATCTCTAACTGGACAAATGTACAGTCAAAACTTAACTAATACTTTTTAAAATAGACAATCTATTACTTGAATACGTCTATTACCAAGTAAATATTATAAAATATTGTTAACTTTCATTTTAAATGAGTCAAATTTAAATGACATTTTGACCATAAACTATATTTATTCAGGGTTTTTTTTGGTTTTATTTTATTGTTATTTTGCCCATTGAGTCATTTACACGTGTGGGTGGGGGAAAGTACTTTGGATTACAATCCAACAATTCTTAAAATATCTGCATAACATCTTTGAATTTAAAATGATCACATGTTTTTTTGTCACGACTGAACTGCTGTCATCACGGTGATGTTCTGTAAATAGCGTTAAATCGTTCGTTGTCTGCACATGAGCGTGCGTGTCCCACTCAAACGCTCTTTATTTTGACTGGATTTGAGGAAACGTCTTTCATAAGCGCACGCTCAGCCACGGATAAAGTGACAGCGGACACCATGACGTCACCGCGGGAAGCAGTGAACTAAAACAATAAAGCTCTCCTCTCCTGCTCCGAGTCACACACCGACCCGTCACCCACGGCAGCGCCTCACCCTCGCACGCAACACTCGGGCTGACAGACGCCATCAGGACGCGGCGTAGTTTGTCGTCTCTCCGTCGCTTATCTTTGCGCAAACGGTTCACTGACGCTCCAGCCCCGGTGCACGACATCAGCAGCAACGGCAGAGGAAGAGGAGGAGACGAAGCTTAACAGCAGATATTAGTGTTGTTTATTTAGTCCCGACGACAACAGAGGGAGGAAAGCATGTCCGCTCAGCCCGGTGAGGAGCTCACCTCGGAGGGGAAGTGGTTCGGCGACGACTACGAGAGGAACGGCCTGTTTGGAAACACGACAACGAGCCGGTTCAACGAGCCGCCGCGGGGCCGCGAGGCGGCGGCGACGGCGGCGGAAGACCTGGCTCAACAATTCCATCCTTTTCAGGAGGAACACGGGAAAAGGCCCGGCGTTACTATGGAAACTGCATCCACAGGTAAAGTGGGCACTTGTCGCAAATAACTCTTTGTATGTGGCTGGTGTGTGTGTGTATGAGAGAGAGAGAGCCTCAATGGGGTTAAATAAATAATCCCATCTTAACAACAACAACCCAAAACCTGACGTAAACACAGACACAGATGAAGCACCTGATGGAGCTTAAGCAAAGGCAAACTTGTGGTTTCAAATGAAAACAGTGTCTTCTCATAATAGGAAGTTGTCACAACAACAATGATGATTCATCATCACAGGTTTAACCTCTGACCTCCAGTTATTTAGTCCATTTTGGGAGCCTGATGAGGCTTCAGTTACTTGTGTGTGGCTCACTTGCATAATCTGCTGTACAATAGTGTTAAAATGAAAATATAACCAGGTTAAAGACTTCAACCTCTGTAAAAGGGCTGGATGATATAGATATGACCATTTCAAATCAGTTGATATTGACAATTAGGTTCAGGAAATCTTTTTGTCCCCACAGTGACTGTGGATCTGTCCCCCGACACACACCCAAACAATGGGCAGGTTGCAATTCACGGAGCAATATTTATTTATTTATTCGATTTATCTGTTTTTTGTTTTACACTGGTCTGTTTTTTTATATTTACATGTCTGCTGGACAATGTGAATTTCCCCCATGGGGGATCAATAAAGTAGCTATCTTTCTATAATTATGTTAATATGATAAATGTCATATCATGTCAATTATAGTCTGCTCTTTGGTTAAAGTTAAAGAAACTTGTAAAAGTATGGTATTTAAACACAAAAACACCCCATCTGGAGTAAAAACCAACAATAAAAAACAATATTTTCACACATTGAGATTAAAAATCCCTTTTTTAAGTGCGTCCTTGGCTAGAGTTGCAAAATGCAAAAAGTTGGAAACTTTCCATGGGAAATAACGGGAATAAATAAAAGTTGAAGGTTCCAAACACAAATATAGTCGGTAAAAAACAAACATTGTAGCAGAATCTTCCCTAAAACAATCAGAGTTGACATGAATACAGTTGAGTATAATACGCTGTTCCTCAAACACAGAGACAGAGCACGAACACCACTTACTGCAGGGCTACTGGGGCCACGCCCCCTACATGCAGGGTGCATCCCTCCACCATCACATGCACAAAGATTTCTAGAATTCTGAACTACAACAGCTACTTTTCTGAGCCCACAACACGCATACAGACTGTTGAAGATTCATTTGACATGTTGAAACGGGACTCTTTTGGGGGGAGGGCAAAGAAAGCTGCATCAACTTTACAGGACTTTTTGAAGAAGGGGGAGCTGTAAGAAATATTCTAGTCAACATTCATATTTTTGTTGTTCAGTGAAAGAATTAAGAATTCATAAGGTTCTACTTACAAAGTAAATCTGAAAAAAAACTAAAAAATTGTACACTTTTGCAACAATGTCTGCTTATGACAAAACAAAATGTTTAAATTTATCTTGGTATATGACCCGGTTTCTTTAAATTATCCCAAATTTCCAGTTAATTCTCATTAAATCCCATAGTTTCCTGGAAATAAATAATCCCAGTTTAATAACAACAACAAAAACATGATATAAACACAGACACAGATAAAGCACCTGATGGAGCTTAAACGCAGAGGTTTGTCCAAAGTTTCCATGGAAAGTTTCTGGAAAGTTTCCTAGACATTTTCCACCCCTTTGCAACCCTATCGTCCTGGCCCTGGACAGGCAGCAGTTACACCGTTACAAAGTACAACAAGGTTACAGACAAACAGTCAGCAACCATACAAAAACATGAAATAATCAAATGTGCACATTTCAGTATATATGTAATTGTCCAACATTCTCCTAAAAATGCCTGTTCCTATTTGTTTACATAACCTGGATGTAAATAATTTAAACTAGAGAAAGCACTCAGAGAGTCCAAACCTCTGCCAACAGCGCTCACTTTCCTGTGGCGTCAGTCCATAAAAGCTTTGATCGTTTCTTACTTGGGTTATATATTCTACATGCGCTATTTTGAATTAAGCTGCTCACAAAACGACAAAACCAACGACCAACTATTCATAAAGTTCACAAAATCGGAGTCCTGAAGTGAGTAAGTGAGCATCTCCCTGCGTCCCGTTTTAGTCACATTCTTATTTTTACATTACTGGCTGCTGGAGTGGCTTTTGTGGGAACACCACGCAGCCCTTAGTCTCCGTCACTCTCCTCAGCTCAGCTCAGCTCAGGCTGCTATTTTTATATCCTGAAGAAACAGGACTCACTTTCGCTTGGCGAGCAAAACAAGAGTCATCTGCGCTCTCATTCATGAATTCACTGAAAAATTTATGGGATAATGTTAAAAAAAAAAAAAAGGGCCTGGCAGGGGGCAACACCTAGTTTCATCTTTGCTTCTCAGACATTTTCTGATTTTGTTTGTCCTAAATATAAAAAAGACAACAGCAGTCTTTGAGTTATACAGTGTGTTTAAGTTACACACACTAAACCTGGACGTGTCTTATTGCCATGACGACCGCTGAAGTAAAGTTCTCGTTGGGGAACAGTACAGATCTCATCTCGTCGCTCAAGCCACAGTGGACATTTTCCTCATGACCAGACATGTTATTGTCTCCTCTCATCTGTGTCAAAGCCAGTCTCTCCACGCAACCCTCCTCTGTCGCACACTTCTCGGTTACTGCTGGCTGATGATCATAAAATAAACAACTGCAGTGCCGAACTTTGAAATGCAATAAATGGAGTTTATATTTTGGTCTGAAAAATGTCAGAAAAAGTAGAAAAATGATGATTAGTGTTTCCCAAACCTGGAAAAGATGATGTCTTCCCCTTGACTCTCTCTCTCTCTCAAGATTCCTGTACAGCACACAGAAAATTATTAATTTTATGACAAAATAGATGAGACTGCAGAGTATTGAGAGCCCACGTAAAGTTACAAAAGCAAATTTTGCTCTAATAAAGAAAAAAGAAACCCTGGTTGTTCATCAGTCTGACAGTATAAACACTTCTCGCCTACAGTTGCAAGAACAAGTATGTGAACCCTGAGAAATGATCTAGATTTCTGCATAAATTGGTCATAAAATGGGATCTGATTTTCATCTAAGTCACAACAATAGACAAACACAGTCTTCTTAAACTAATACCTCACAAACTATTATATGTTTTCACTGAACACACAATGTAAACAAATAAGAATAACAACTAGGAGTGCATGCAGTCATGATAGGGCCCTCGCGTCCACCACGCAAGTGTCCCCCACACAATCGGGGAGAGCAGCAGTTCCCTGACCTCACTGTCTCCCTCACTCAACAGTCTTCACTTTTATTCGTAATAGAACAATAATAACGTATACACGCTATTATCCCAGGGCACTTCCTGTTTGGTGGCGAGTGGTCGAAATTCACCAAATGTCTCGGACCCTAATAAACAATAAACATGAAATCACCAAAAGTGAAGCACTGCATCTTTAAGAGAAGAGGACGAACTGTGGAAAACTATCTCCACAAGATGTCTCGGATTGCCTCTCTAAGTAATCGACCCGTGTCCGTCCTGAATCTCGTTCCTGAACAGCGATCTGCCCACAGGACCCCAGTAATGCTGATTTCAGATGGATTAAGTTACCGCAGAACCTTCGCCTCGGATCACACACACACACACACTACAGGACAGTCGGGCCCCTCTTCTGTGTTCAAGAAAAGGACGCTGCATCATGCTCTCGTCTGACAGCACAGCTTGGCAGAATAGCCCTTTTCTAACGGTCACATCATCACATCCTGTCAAAGTGCATCAGCCTCATATGAGCAATGCTGTCTCCTACAGTCCAGTGTCTGAGAGGCGGGGATTAGACATTTCAGCGTATCGTCAGTGACAGAGATGACACAGCATATGTTGGGGCTGCGCCTGTTCCATGACTCTCAGATACAGAAAGCACTTAGTGGACTCTGCTAGACTCCTTAAAGTAGCACAGTGCATTTGTGCCTTTAGCTGATGAGAGCTCCTGTTTTTTCCGGGGGAGGGGGGGGTCTTTTCAGACATGATGATAAAGATGCAAGATAATAGAGCGGAGGGAGGAGACGGGGTAATGGTGGTGAGGAGGTGGAGGGGATGGGCTTAATGGAGAAAGAGGCGATGCTGCG
Source organism: Solea solea (assembly GCF_958295425.1). Lineage (NCBI taxonomy): Eukaryota > Metazoa > Chordata > Actinopteri > Pleuronectiformes > Soleidae > Solea > Solea solea. The sequence continues at coordinate 19,192,459 of NC_081151.1, read as the reverse complement.
ATGAGCAGTTCACATGGTCAGACTGCCAAGGACAAACTAGAAACACAAAGGAGTGTCCATTCCTTCCAAGACGGCTCTCGGCTCATATTTTTTGCAGGGGTCTGCAGCAGCGAGGTTATTATGGTTAACGGAAACTAACCAAATTATTTAACTTTGAATTTTCATTCATTCAAAATAAAGGGGTTTTTAATCTGTTTTTGTTGGGACATAAGGCTCTGCAAGTTAAACATAACACTCGTTATGTAGTTTATTGGGTTGAGTTGGTTCATCTAAGTGAATCAAACCTCTCGTCTTTTATTGGGTTTATTGTTTTTTTGGTTTTTTTCTTCATGTTTTTCCTCAGATTGAGCTCCTGAGACTCCTTGCTCACAAACAATGTGCTTTTAAAAACTAAAAGTCTAAACTACTATAACCCTGGTCTGCAGGTGATGTGCTGATGTTTATCTAAGTGTATCTTATAAATACTAAAATGTGTCTGCTTTCCATGGTGGTTTGAACCTAAGTTACCATCGTGTTTGTCTTGCTCCGTCTTGAGGACCAATTAGCCGCTGCTAAAGAATAAACAGAATGAACAGATCACTGCAGGGCCCTCAAGGCTCCACCACGGTGGACAATAACAACGCGTTACCGCCATCAACGTGTCATGACATCATCGTTTCGCGCAGCCCCCTTTATATGAAAAAGCACATGACATTTGATACGTGGTTTTTTAACGATTTTCTTTCCACAGTAGAGCTCTGTAGCGTGCGGGTATATGGAGTAAGTAATCCCCGAGCAGACTACTGCAAAACTGCTCCTGGGATTAGAGCTGCTATCAGGAAATGCACTTACAATCAGCCTCTCCATTTTTGTTAACACTTTACACAACAGCACAGCAACGATATGTTAATAGAATATGGCAAAAAAAACATCTTATTTCTAGTAACGTTTTTGGTAATTATCCGTTTTGCTTGGAAATTGGACACTCAGAATTGTATGTGTGTATATAGTCTTTAACCCTTAGAACACAGAGCATTTAAGCTGCTTTTTTCCATTACTATGTAAATAACTACAGCTATAAAAACTAAAAGCTATAAGATATAGTGTCTTATATCCTTTTTTTCTGCACAACCTTTTTTTCCACAACAAATTGGATTGAATTGGTGCAATTCGGATATTCGTCACAGTTCACTTGGCTAATTTCTATGAATAAAAATAAAACAGAAAACGGTCTAACGTTGATTCAAAAATACAAGACGGAAAAATGCATCCGTCATACTGCTCACATTTGCCGTGCTTAATGTACTTCGTCTTCCTCTAAATGGGAATAAAATTGACAACATTGACTTCCCCTTCTACTGAAGAAGACCTGAAACTAGTGATTAACATTTACTGACATTATAAAAGAGTATATAGAGTTATTTTTTGCAACCAGAGGAGTTGAAACCAAATTCTGTCAGAAAGCAATCTATTAAAAATCATTTAAAAAAAAAAGTCAAACTTAAACCGCCTTTTCCACGACATGGTCCAGCACGGCTCGACTCTCCCCACACAGTTTGGTTGGTTTATCCATTACAGTATAGTTCCTCCTCAACGTGAAACTGCCGTGACACACACAGACTAGTGACGAGTAACGCAGTTTGTTTCTGATGTACTGAATCATTAGAATCATTAGTTCATTAATCAGATTAGTTCAGTACGAGTTTGAGGACCATGTAGTGGACAACTTCCAGACACCCTGTCTGGATCCTTCCACAATCCACATCCTCTCCACTCAATTGTAAAGCTCTATCCAAGCAAGATGATCAATACAGTGGCAGACAGGTACACTGCATATATATATATATATATATATATATATATATATATATATATATATATATATATATATATATATATATATACCACAATCAGAATGGGAACAGATTAGCTTTTTATATATGAACTTTCTCGTTTAGATTGATTTATGTTTGACAAAAGACACCGGAACATTTGTGCCGTCAGCCTTAAGTGATTCTTTTTTTTTTTTTTTTTTTAAAGAATGGTAGATACACTGATGATTCTTAGAGCAATTGTATATGATCAATGCAGCTCAGTGCAGTTGTTGTTCATCTTTCAGCACAGCCGTTCCCTCCCATCGACCCCTGCTCGTAGTTTCGCTGTAGCTCAGCTCTCGGATGCTCTTTGTGCGCCGCCGCCTTTACCGACATTAAAGCACGATTGTTAGCGACGCGCATTCATGCGTCTGTTGAACCGAGGATATCGCAATCGACACAGTAACAACAAAGAAAATTTAAACGAAAAAGAGGCCAGAGCTTTTAAATACAGAGACAATTAAGACTTCACACTGTGACAGATAAAGGTAAGAGACATGAAATATTGATTTAATAATATACCACCTCTGTGTGAAATTGGTTCAGTTCTTCTTGTACAGAGGTAGAGAAAAGTAAACACTGAAAATGATTTGACTTAAATTGACATTTGTGTCTTTTGACATACTTTACACATTATATTTCAGGGTAAACGACTCTGAAACACTCTATCCATCTGCCACCACCTGTTTAAATTAAATTTTAATTTGTTCGCACTTTTCAATCTCGTCAGTGACAATAAAGATTGTAATCGGGGGTAAATTATGCACCAATTCATTTGTCAACCCTTTACTTTTTTTTGGTGTTATATTTGACTTTTTTCTGCACATTGGCATATTATACTATAATAGTATAATAAAACTATTTGGTTGTTGTTTGTAGGGCCAAATTGAGTGTCGAGGCTTAAAAAGTAAAAAAAAAAACAAAGCGATTTAGTTATGTGGCTCCCAATAAGGGGGCGGAGTCAGGAGCCATCTGAGTTAAGGCTAGATTTAAAGAGTTTAAGGACATTGTACATGAAAATCACAGGACATTAACTCATAGGGTAAAAACATGTATAAAACTATATACAAAAAAAATTAATGCGCTAATTTTAAAATGACCTAAAGGGATCATCCTGAGAAATTGTGTCATAGAAGTTTACAGGAGAAATAGGAAAAAAAGTGCATCTTACCAAGGATGTTGATCACAGTCATCGACATCTGCAAGAGAAAGACATTTCACTGATCAGGGTTAATTATCTGTGCCAAAATAAAAGCACATCAACTACTGATAGTAGCAGTTACAGCCCGATATGCACAATTGTTATTCTCTCAAACAATATATTCATTCAATACCATTTATTTACATACTGAAAGTGTGTGCAAATGGGAATTTACATGTTGAATTGATAGAGAATGATAATTATACTGTACTATCTCAGTTAAACCACAATTTCTTTCTTAAAAAAAAGAAAATAAAAAAAAAGCAGCAGCATATTATTTATGTCAAAGGCACAGGTGACTTTGAAACAAGAGCGCACAGTCGCGTCTTGACGGATTGGTTTCCCCCGAGGTCACAGAGCGAAAGAGGACTCCTGAAAGGCAACGCCACAGCGAACAGGGTCAGATGAAGATGTTACAGTGCGTGCGGTCACTGAGCTGTACATGTACTTTATTTTAACAAGTGTTCTTATTGGAATTATTGGCATCACAGATTTAAGGAGATTTGGTGGAGGTCATTGTGACATAAAGATGAGGAAGCAAAGCTTTTTGAGAGAAATAGACTGAGAAACAAGAGCAACCCTTAATTCAAAGTGGAAATACATTCATTTTACAGCTTCAGCTTTTTTTCTTTTTTTTGCCATTGTCTGCGTTCACATGTTTTTGTCTTTGTCCCTGTAATCAGGAGCTCAGGCCTCAGCACAGACCTGTCATGCCGAGTTAGTTTCAAAGCTACACTGTGTCTGTACTGAGGGCAATTCGGGCGCTGCTCCTTTCCAGTGCAGACTTTATGTAACCGCATCATATTTTCAGCGATACGATGAAGTTGTTGAAGCCAAAGTGTGAGTGGAGAATTCCTCTTGTTGTCACATCCAATCTCATTCGAGTGCAGCGGAGCGTTTGCTTCAGCCTGGTGGGGTTTGCTTTTTCCAGCATCTGTGGAATCACAGTGACCTCGGCCTGAGCCCACTGACTTTTACAAGTATCAAAAGGTTCTTTATTTGGTACTGATAAAAAAAAAACAAGCTTCCCAACCACTTAAAAGTGTTACTGATGCCATACGCACTAGGACCGAGTATTTCTTACAACTTCATGATATGATACATAATGCACAGATTTTAGTACAGGTAGGGCAAAAGATCTGCATCATGGATCCTTTATGAAAAGCGGGTAATGTTCCATTTTGCTAGTTAAAGCTAACTAGAACATAACAGTATCTTGAACAGCCACCAGAGGGCGACTCTGCTGGTTGCAAAGAGAAACTAGTCTGTGGGAAAATGAGCTTCTACTTCTCACGTGATTTAAAATGTCGTCAGTAAACAGTAAATTTTCCTGAGGAGTTAATGATCTCAAAATCGCTGGTTTCGGGTCTTCAATTGAACAATTTGTGAATTATGATCCATTTAGTGCAGTGATTATGCTGAGAATCTCTTCAAGGAACACCATTAAAAAACAATACTGTATAAAATACAGTGGTATAAATAAGCCGAGCAAAGGCAGGACTCATGGTCACGAACAGAAAACTGAAATAGTTTACCAGAAAGGAACCAGTGCTGGGAAGTCTGGAGTGAGTGGGAGTCTGAGCTGATTGCAGGTGATGAGGAGCAGGTGTGTTCACAGGTGGGCTGAGTTGCCTGATGAGGTGGGCGTGGCTAGTGAAGCAGAGACAGAGAGAATGAGAAAGTGCAGAGTGGGAACAATGAATGAACTGTGACAAGTGTAACTAAATTGGATTAAGATGGTGCGAGAGATGAGGTGACTTCTGTGCAAATGTATTTGTACGCCACGTAATTTCACCGTATGAACAGTAGAACAAACTGTATTTATGATTTTCCGCCAGAGGACGCTCGCATGGTACATGATACACGTACCACAGTTTGAGAACCATGGATTTAGGAGGAAAATAGAAGATAAAACACAGCACCTGTGTACTGGACAGATAGCAATGTCCAATACATGCCTGAAATTCAGATTGTGTTTGACGTCACAACTGGTTTTCCACCTGGTCTCAAAACTGATTTACTTTACTGCCAAATCGGTTTATTGATTATTATTTATTTAAACTGATATAAACAGTTTATTTTTTATGCACATGGCCTGAACTGTGTTTTGTGTAGAGTGGGCAGACAGAGACTGAGGGTGTGTGTGTGTGTGTGTGTGTGTGTGTGTGTTGACACAGAGATCAACTCTGTTCACAGTTTGTAGTGGCTCTGAGTGCTTCCCACATCTGCACTGCCAGCGTTAGATTATGATGGTGTTGCCAGGGTGACGGCTGATGGGAACTGTGCGATTATAGTAGACTAAGAGGATTATACAGTGGTTTAGCAGTTCATCAAGGGCATTCATGTCATTGAGCTGAACTGGGCTCAATGGCCTGTCTGTCTGTTTTGCACACTACTGAACTGAGTAGTTTATTGAAAGTCTATAACGGTCTAAGGCGGTGGATAAGGGGACAAGATATCCATGCCAAGGACATTTGCTTCTGAGCAAGGACGAAGAAAAACCCCAACGTCCAGACACTGGTGGTGACCTGCTGAGACTATATTTGTACTGTGATTTTTGCCCTTGGGTTAGGGTTAGCACCAGAGTACGATGTGCTGTTGAATGTGTGCGGCAGCAGTAGGAAGAACAGCAGAAGGAAAAGGGCGGCCGAGCCTGTCAGAGGAAGCAAGAGGGACGGGATGTCCTGATGTGTTGGGTGTTCAGTCGGTCTGCATCCTCCGCGGCTAACCCTAAGGCCGCTATTTTAAATCTCCACCCCGTTTATACAGCCCGGCAGCTGGGACCGGTCTATTTATAGCACCACCGCTGCCCTGGGAGACTTGGGTCAAAATGATTGGATCAGGCATCAGAAAAAGAAATAAAGTAAACACTGGTACATAAATGTGTCACTAAGCTCAGACAAAATGCATCGTCATGCAAACAGAAAATTGTGTTACGGACAGTGGTTGTGATGGAATTGGAGAGATTAGATGCTAACCGGCACATTAAAGTGTATTCTCCACATTCAACGTCTCACATGTTTGTTTTCATGATTACTCGCAGGAGGAGGATAAGATGCAGGATTAGTGGCTGCGGAGCAGAGATGAGCCCACAGGCAGCTCTTTGCTGGCCTGATTGAGGACAAAGTCTGGCTGTGGCACTGTGTTTTTGTAGGGGGTCGGAACAATCTCTCTTTGTTTAAAAGCGGGTACAAGTAGCCCTCTGTTACTTCTGCCTCACTGATCTGCACAGCCAGGCACACAATGTGACTGTCACAGTGACACTGCACCTCTTCCCAGCAGCCGCTAAGCCTCATTTTAGCTGGATTCATTTTATTTATTAAACCGCACAGGTTCAGGCTGATTTGATTTGTCTGTGTGGCTCAGGCTGTTGCCATTTGTCCCTTAATGAGTGCCTCTATTCTCACTAAGTTTAACGTCTTTCTCTCTTCGCAGATGACCTCATGTCTGGCCTGTTCAGGAAGCCCATGAACGACGATGTTGACGTGTACACTTCCCTGCTGTCTGATCAAAACTTCACATCGAGCCGGGAAGTCTCGTACTTGTCAGAAGACTCGAAGCCCTTCGAGTCCTCTATCGGCTCCTCTGCCCTGAACAACTCCAGCAACACCTACAGCTTCAGTTCCACCACCACGGTGACCTCTGACCTGGTTGACTACATGCCAAAATCTCTGCTGGGATCAGATAAGACAGAGTCGTACAACTACATGGACATCAGCCATGGAGATGAGAGCCGCGATGAGCACCAGGCGCCTCTGCACAGTCTGTTGGAGACGACCCCTCCCGGTGGTGACCTGCTGGGAAGCTACATGGACAAGTACCCTGGAAGAGATGAGGAAGATGAAGACGAAGAGGAAGATGAGAACCTCGGTCCAGCACTGGACTCCCACTCTTTCCCATACGTGGAGGAGCCTTCTGATGAAGAACTGTCAGACTACCGCTCCTACCGAAACCTGGGTGGCACCCCCCAAACTGCCAGTCCAGTGAAGATCACTTTGACGGAGTCTCATCCTCCAGCTGAGCCCCAGCAGCCGCCGCAGCTTCCTCCTTCAGCCAGCGCGGCGGAGCGTGAAAACGTCCTGAGCGTGGGCTTGCAGGGGGTTCCCACTGTCACACTGTCGGAGCCAGAGGACGACAGCCCAGCGTCCACTCCCAATGCTTCACCCACACGTAGGCACAGCACACACACACACACGACAAGGACAGTTACGATAGATAACCATCAAAATGTTATTAAGCCACAAGGATTTTTGCTGCTTATGAACATAAAACTGCTGTGTTTTTTTGATGTTGTGATTTTCTCTCCATTTTCGTGGGCAGAAAAAGAATTCCCGTCCCAGGATGTGATGAAGACTGACGCTGCGAAGTCCTCAGCTTCCAACAGCAGTCCAGGCACCAACGCTACTAACAGGGAGCACAATGGCAGCAGTGCAGAGTCTGGAGATTCGGAGATTGAGCTGGTGTCTGAGGAGCCTCCCAAAGCTGCCAGTAACCCATTTGCCCAGCCACCTAAGGGCAAGGGTGCTTTCAACCAGCCTAACAACCCCTTTGACAACCCTCCAGTCACCAAGGGTGGTTTGGGCCTGGCTGGCAACCACGCTCCGCCCACAGCCTACAGCATTCTACGGGAGGAGCGAGAGGCCGAGCTCGACAGTGATCTCTTCATTGAGTCTGCGTCAGAGGAGAGCCCGAAGAAAGAGCAGGGCTTCAGTGGCCCCAAACCGGGAGTCAGCCCTCCCTCTCCCCTGCTGACCAGCGCCGTCCCTCCCCACAGCACCGCTGACACTCTGCCAGCAGAGTCCCTGATCACAGAAAAAGTCAAGACCCCAGCGAAGACAGACGAGGAGCGCCCCAGCAAGCCCAAGCCCCCCACTGCCACAGTGCCCCCCGAGGTGCGAGTGGAGAAGCCCCAACCTGACGATGTGCTCAAGCACCCTGAAGTTAAAGGAGACACGGGCATCAAACCTGCGGCACTGATGTTTGTGGGAGGCGTCAAACAAAAAGGTTGGTCCTGTAAATCCCAGATTTCATTTTTTTTTTTAATGGATACACAATTCTCCTCTGCCCAAAAACATACAATTACTACAAATTTATGTAAATATGAGATTTCACAAAACATCTGTGATCTTCTCACTCTCACATGTTGTGGCTTTCCAGAAACAGTGCTGTGATCTTGAGGAACAGGTAGTGTTCTCCCTGCAGATGACGTGTTTCTGCCTCAGAAATTGCATGTCATTGACAGCACACTTCTAAAATGACTAACACGCTGCTTTGTGGTTGTTTACCCCCTGGTGTTTACCTGGCTGGTGTGCTGCTGTTGCATTGTGTTGTTGACAAGGTTGGGATGTCGGGATGTTCCACTGCTGAGCGGCGTTAACTCTGTGAGGGTGGGAAGGGTCTGCTCCGGCTTTCTTGGCGTCTGATTCCCCCTGGTGGCGTGTTTGAGAACAAAAATGGCGAGTGAAAGATGAATGTAGAATCAATGGCAGTGCATGACAACTGAAACTCAACAGCTATACCATATTTATTGATAACACATCGAGCTGTAACATTTCAAATATTAATGGTAGACTTTAATGGTAGATTTCTTCCGACATCATGTAACATCCTGTGATTTATATAAGACAAGAGAGCCAGTTAATGTTACCTAAGCTGCACATTTGATGCCGTCATCACAAGTGTGTTGACTTCTAATGCCTGTTCTCTCTAAACTTGTAAATAGTGCCTTTTATATAATCGCATGATTTCAGAACTGGGGCACACTCCCAATCAGGAGTGTTGAATGGGTGATTCCCTGGTTCCTGTGTGGCCTTCAGACACAAAAGCACCCTGTATATGACAAAGATTACGGATGATACGTTGAACATAATGTGACAATTATGTTTCTGATACACAGAAGTCGGTTTTACAGTATATAAAGCGGGTTTGATTTAATATTAGTTGAAAAAGGCTCCTTGTTTTGTTCACTCTGGGTCAGAAGATTCTGGAAATGCCCAGAAAGCAGGTCATGTATGTCTATTCTCCGACACTAGATGGCGCAGTGCATCTTTGGCATTGAGAGGTTCAATCTGTCTGAGCACATCCACACCAGTTGCCATAGCAACAGTGATGGCTGTGCCTGTACAGTATAGTGTTAATAGAATCAGATTTTTTTTGGGTTGTTTTTTTGGCATTTCAGCATGTGGAGTCTGTGCCGAGCAGAAGGTGTGAGGTGTGGTTGTCTGCAGGGGGGTGGGGACAGATTATTCTCACAGCTTTGAAGTGACGCAATTATGCTCTTCGCTGTGCTGACACCACAGTGACTGTGCGGTTTCTTCCTCTTTTTTTTTTTTTTTCAATTAGCATGTAAACATCCTTTTTCTTTTTACAGTCACCGTCATTTGCCTTACAAATACATTCCAGCGGGAATCATAAAGCACGGACACATCCTGGCGGCTCTAAACAGGGGAGCATTGTGCTGTAAAGCACAGTCTCACTGGCTCTGAATTATTAAGGCTCAAGCACTTTGCCTATCAATTATCTGCCATCATAGTGGAAACAGCTATTTGAATCTCTGGGCCCCAACGTGTACACTCTGTACAAATAAAGAATTGGATATTTGCCATATTATTTGGTCTCAGCAAATCGAGCTAAAGTCACCTTTCAGGAAACACAGCCGTCGCTTCCCGTGAGGTGTGAAACATGGCATCGGGCTTTTATTTTTAAGTGTGGGTGTTCTAGATTACATCAAATATAAATATTGCTCTGTTTATAGCACTGAAAAGCATGCTGGAAAGTACCTGTTGGTCTGTGAAGGAAAAACACTGTTGGATGTGGCAAATTAAGGAAAACATTAACTAAATGGGCCCCAGTTATTATCTATCTATCTATCTATCCTTATAGGAATACATTAATTTATTATTTACAGAGAAGATTCTTCACATGTACAGTAGACAGACTGACCAGGAACCCTGAGTTCAGACAGCAGAGGTTCAGTGGGCCATCGATCCCTGACTCAGCTATTGTCTGAATCCACCTAACCCCAAGTTGCTCCAGGCAGCTACTGTATACGTGTGTGAATGGGTATGAGAATGAGAATGAGATGTATGTGTGATAGACAGGACTAGCTCTGTTTATAGATGGGTTGAATGGGTGAACAGTAAAGCTGTAGCGTCATAAGTGTTTAAATAGAGAACGGGGTCTCAAACTCAAATGAGCCAATGAGCATCCAGTCTGGACAAGAAGGAGCCAGTCAAGAGGAACATTATATTGGATATTTAAAGTAAAGGTGTTTGTTCTGATATTGGATGATGAGTATGTATCACTAACTATACATCATTCAATATCAGAACAAACACGTATGTGAATCAATAAATGACAAAAAAAACCCTGAGAAATAAAATAAAATCCCAGATTAATTAAACGATAACTGTCATTAAAACACTAAACAATCTTATACATCATTAAATGTTGAATATTTAGTATAATAAAATGTATTAGTTATAGAAATACTATGTCACCTGGGCCACACTGTTGGGGCGTGGGTTTTTCCTCCCACAGTCCAAAAACATGCAATATGGGGATTAGGTCAATTGGACACTCTGAATTGACTGTAGGAGTGACAGTGAATGGTTGTCTGTCTCTATATGGGGCCCTGTGATGGACTGGCGGTCTGTCCAGGCAGGGTGTGACCCCGCCTATCGCCCTATGTCAGTTGAGATTGGCACAGCAACCACCGCGACCCTCATGTGGTGGATAAAGCGGTAGAAGATGGATTGATTATGTCACCTCGCTCGGTGTTTAGGGAGGAGGCCACGAGTCATGATTTCATTACGACATATTATGTGATGAGCCACATATTTTAGTCCTCTGATCTAGAACATTCCAAAACCTTGGTATGTAAAGTACATTATTCTTAATATACTACGTTAGATCACCGTCTGTAATTTCCCTTGTGTGTATGTGACAGTGCCTCCACCTGCTTTGGTGTCTCATCGAAGCCTCTGTGTGATAACACCCCCACCACTCCCATCCACTATTACATGTTTGTTGTGAGCCTCTGTCTGGGCTTTTATTGTGAAAGCCTGTGCACCTTCTACCCTTTCAAGATTAAGGCTTCAACCCCCAACATATAAACACCCGCCTTCATAGCCCCCTATGTTCTTAATTATTGTATGCATGGTTTGCTGCAGTAGCAACTGTGTGGTGTTTACAATTTGACAACCCACCCACCCCCACAGCACACACACACACACGCGCATATATATATATATATATACACGCTCTCCCTGCTGCTCCTGTTCCACCCAGCGCTGCTCCCCCAGCATCAGTCTGTGATCTCCGCGAGCTGGCAGCACCTTGGAAACCATTCCTCCATCCCTCCCTCCCTCCCTCTCTTGTCATCGCAGCCTCTCACCCGCGTCCCTTTCCGACCATTCATGCCTTGCTGGGATGAGTGACTGAGTCGTCGGCTGCCGAAGAGGGAGACAAAGAAGAAAACGGAGGGCGACCACAAAGGGAAAGACAGACAGACACAGAGAGCGAGAGACAGAGAGAGCAGGGACATAACTGATCACCAGCATGCAGGCCACGGCAGACGTGACTAAGAAGGAAAGCTCCTGGAGCGGCTGGAAGGGCCAGGGTACTGATGTTACTCATCAATTGTCTGAGTGCTGTTGCTGTGAGAGATGAACCCTTACCTCTGCATGTAGATTACATGTCTCTGCATGTAGCTTAGATATTAACTAGTCTTGAATGTGTGTATGTGTGTGGTTATTGTGCGTTTTTCATTTGCTATATAACTGCATTCGTCGGTGTCACCTCTCTTTACAGACACGCCCTTATGACAGGATCCTTTCTGCTGCATGTGTGTGTGCGTGTGCTGCTGCTGGTGGTGGTGGTGGCTGTGATGGTAAAAAAAAAAAAAAAAAAAAAGTTTAAAACAGAGCAGCATCGCTAAGAGCCGTCCATTTTGGGTACACGTTAATATGGCTGTCGGGATGTGGAGCAAAGCGTGTTCACTGTTGTCCCCCTCCCCTCTTTGCCGCCGTGCGACAGACACAGACGGTCGTTATGTGGCATACGCTCGGCTGTTCTGTGTAGCGAAGCTGCCGGAGCATCCATACCGACAGACGTTCTCCATGGAAACCAGGCCACACCCATTCTGATTACATCAGTCCCTCAGTCTCCTCGGCTGCCATGGCACCTTGCAGAGACTGGGCCAGAAAAAAAGGAAAGAAAAGTATCCTCCATCTGTTTCCATAGCATGAAGCGTTCATAGAAAAGAGAAAATGGCGTCCCTTCCTCTTCACTAGTCGTGCTTTATTTTCCAGCCATTTTTTTTTATTTTTTTCAGGTTCGTCTCAGCAGAAAATTGGAACAGAATTGAACAATGTCACATTTTTCATTCGTCATTATCCACTGAATTGGAGTGTCTGAGCCTGTGTAATACGATAGCTCAACTAAAATGGCATCAGATGGAGCGGAGACAGGATGATTCTTAAAAAGTTTGTGCATCACCCTGTAGCTGATATAGGCATTTTATTTTGGTTTAGTCATTCTCCTCACACCCACAGTGCTGAGTCACTGCCACAGGACGACTCATGAATTATCGGCATTGTTGCGACGGTTTAAGGCATGACATGCTTGTTTTGATTTGATTAAGTTATTCACATTTATTCAAGGGGACACATATGGCAGCTGCCAGTCGGATTTCTAGTTCAGAAAGTCGTGTTGCTACTGATTAAATGACATTTAGAGAGTCATAAGTCATAAAAAGGGTAATCGGACAAATTTCTTATTTAAATACTGTCTGGGAGCTACAGAGCCAGAATAACTATGTTTTATCATGTCGTTAAATCACTTCTTTGTATGTTTTTGTCTTTGGCATTCAGACTTATTGTAGTGTGGTTTACTCACTGATCACGATGAGGTGATATACAGTAAAGGGGAGGTGTTGAAAACATTACCTGGTGTGGTTGAATGTGTATGAAGCCGCTGCTTTTGCCTGAGACGTATCTGTTCTTCAAATCTGGGAGATGTTCATTCCTCAGCTGCATCTGTCTGTAACAGAGAAAACAAAACAGTTCTCTTAATGATACCATTAACACACCCGTGTTTTGTAAGGTTGTCATGGACACACACACGTTTGTGTGAGACTGCTGGGCAGCACATTTCCCTTCACATGTTTGCACATCCTGGCTGATGGCGTCTTTGAGGCCACATGGATGTCTTCAGTAATTTAATTAGGTCAGGCTAAACTAGTTTCATGACAGAAAAGTGGGGAGGGGGGCATATTATTGTCACTGGTGTAAATGGTTTGCTCTGGTTTCTTTTTGCTCTGTGCTCTGATTCAAACATCTTACATGACATAGAACTGTCATCCATGATGCTGTGCATGTAGCTTTTGTCAAAAAAGTTAACAGGTTTTCTATATTTGGTGCATAAGAATATTAGGTTATCACTCTAATGACCAGGCCTGGATGTCATACTGTATATTTTAATGAAATTCACAGTATTATTGTTTTGAACCAACAGCTTTGTAGACCTCTACGATAACTGACAGGTCTTATGTTCAACCTGCCATCGCCCCTTTTGTGCTCCACAATAAAGGGAGTGGCCGATCTTCACGTGTGCACAGGCACACATTACGTGCTGCTGATTCCCCCAGATTCTAAATAAAAATAATTCAATCTCTCTGTTCCCAAAGCGAAGCTGTTCACCCGGTCCCTCACTCTCTCTCCCCCCTTTCGGGCCCCTCCTTTCCTCCTTGCATCCCTTCTCTCCCAGTGAGCTGTGGGGAGAAAATGGAGCAGGGTAACCATGGTAACTGCATCAGGCAGGTGCTCGGCAGATCCTTGCCACCAAAGCATTTTTTTCCAGGGAGCAGTAGAATACGACCACAGATGTGTGTACATACACATATATATATAAATATACATTATATATAATATATATGTTCACGTCATCTGCAGCTGCTGGATTATGATGTAATCCTTTCACAAAAGAAATACACTGGATTAACCTTCTGTGCTTGACTGTCTAGTGTCAGCCTGAGTATAACAGGTCTCACAGAGAGAGAGAAAAAAAAGAGCGTTTGTGTGCTGGATTGTAATGTGGCTCTTTGGCAACCGCACCCCACAGACGCTCCCCACCCCCCTCCTCCTCCCGTCCCTCTGTCTCCCAATGCTGATTTGCTGGCGTGGTTTTGGCCCCTCCCCTCCTGTGCAGGGGGACTCCCCCTTCACTGCTCTCCTTTTGTCCGTGGATAAAGCAGCTGCCTTTTTTCCTGTTCAACCATGGGAGCCGCAGGTCAGTACATGCTTCTACTGCACTATCGCTTAAGCTTTTCGGGGGCCGTCATGCACTGCGTGCAGCACGGCCACTGTTGCAGGTCAACACCTGTGTGTGTCGCGTCTTGTGCTGTAACCGCTGTTTTATGTGCTACCGGTGTCCGACTGTGCAAGTGTGCGAGAGCATCTTCAGTCAAATCCAGTGGCCACATGAACAGTTTGTCAGTGTTGGCAGGAGCAGTTGTTTCTGTGGGGAATGGTGCATGCACAGCAGCTGAGGCACATTGTTCTGATTGAGTGGTGTGTTTTTGATTAGAGCGTCTACTGGGTGTTGGTAGAAAAAAGACAGACAGTACAGATGTTATTTTCACCGTAACAGTAAATGTGGAGCAAGATTCACTCAGACACAGTAACCTTTATGGCCTCCCAGGTTTAGCCTGTCTTTTTGGCATCCATAGATGCCTTTTAGTGGAGGGTAAAGATGGCCGTCATCACTATGCTGCTCACAGCTCCACAGCTAAAATTAGAGCAGGCGGGCAGGCGGACAGCTCAGAGTGGAAGAGTAAGTCATCCAAAAGACTTGAGCAGTGATTCTCTTTCCCTCACGAGCAAAGAACTTAACATAAAGGCTCCGCTTCTGCTCGCCCCCCTTCACGACGTGAAGGACTTTGAGGTGTCGATGACTGGCTGGACCTTGGTGGAGCTGCAGTGGTGCAGCTGGTTCAGCAGAGGTGAAACAAGCAGCCGACAGTTCTCATGGTAACGGGCCCTCGTTTCCGGCTGACACAGACAGAGGAGAAGGCCGAGCTGTAACGGTACACTGGTGTAATCCTCGCTGATCATTCATGTTTAAAATTGTAAGTGGCTTTGAATTTCAGACTCGACCAAACAAAGACGACAAAGGGTAAATGTCAGACGAGACAGAAAATGCTGCAGCAACCTGTGCTGTGTGTTGGTGCTGTACGTTTCAAAGTGAAGCAGGTGATTCAGGGGAATCAGATTCTGCACTGATGCATCGTCATCCCTCATCAAGTGACCACAGAACAGCTTGTCCGGGCCAGGTCACATTGAACCATTATCTATGAACTGCTGCTGCCTTCACAGAGCTACGGGTCAATCATTAATTCTCTCCTGTGAACAGCCGGCGCCCGTGTACTGTAGCGTCAGTGTAACATGCCTGTTTTTGAATGTGCAGCATGTTTGCATTTGTATGAGACCAGACCAGGTGCTACTTTGGTTAAGTACACACCAGATGTAAATATGAGGCCTCACAATAAGGCAACACAGACTGTGGGCGTGGGTCTCATTCAACTATGATCTTCTGCAAAGTTTAATCTACATATACACACACGTGATTAAAGAAAATCTTCAGTTGGATACAGTCAGATCCACAGCCACATCTAACCTAAAGAAAAGCTGGTTTAACGCAGGATCACATGACCGCCACAGATCTCTGAGGATTTTGACTTGTGAACAGCTTCCAGTTTTTGACCCAAATATGTGGTGTATAGGCAGCAGCAGCAGCAGCAGCCACAGCCACCTTCTAATTTACTTCTTAAAGGAAATGGTCGTGGATGTCTAGGAAGTCAGGTGGTGGGGTCCTAATCCTGTTCTGTCCTTCGATCCCCCTCAGCGATTGACCTGCTCTACTGGAGGAATGTGAAACAGTCGGGGGCTGTGTTCAGCAGCGTGCTTCTGCTGCTCTTCTCCCTGACCCAGTTCAGTGTGGTCAGCGTCGGAGCCTACTTAGCCCTGGCAGCCCTCTCTGCCACCATCAGCTTCCGGATCTACAAGTCTGTGCTGCAGGCTGTGCAGAAGACCGATGAGGGACATCCTTTCAAGTGAGTGAAACCAACAGGTCCATGAATGTGGTTGCTGTACATTCAGATGCCTTGCATCAGTCTAAGACCGTTTCTGTCACCGGTTAATAGATCCTACCTGGAGATTGAAATCGCTCTATCCCAGGACCAGATTAGCAAATATGCTGACAAAATCCTGCTGTACTCAAACACCTGCATGAAGGAACTTCGCAGGCTGTTCCTCGTGCAAGATCTGGTCGATTCCTTGAAGGTTTGCCTCACGTTCTCACATCAATGAGTTGTACATACATTTGATCGATCACAAACTCTGTATGAGATGGAATATGTTGTGTCCGTTTACAGTTTGCTGTTCTGATGTGGCTGCTGACCTACGTGGGTGCGCTGTTCAACGGCCTGACACTGCTCATCCTAGGTGAGGTCATCCTGACTTTTTATCTACACCGTTCAATGTCCAAACACCTTTTTGTTGTGTAAAAACACTCAGGAGACTTGATGAAAACAGTGCACATAAAAGCATGAGAGTGATTGAGAGGGGCTAAAACCACTATATTCATTATTTATTGGACACGTTTACTTCACAACTGAAACAAAACTTTGTATGTTGTATTGTAAATGACAGATAGATAAGTGCAGGGGTTGAGGGCCACATATTCCCACTTTTAAACATTACTCTTCCCGTGTCTCTACAGCTGTGGTCTCCATGTTCACCATGCCTGTGGTCTATGAGAAACATCAGGTATGAGTGACAACTACCACAAATGCACTAACCTCAAAACTTACAATGGTAAATGTGGTGTGTAAATGTATTTACATGTCTTTTTCTTTTTTTTCTTTAGGCACAGATTGATCAGTATGTGGGATTAATACGGACCCAGGTCAACTCTGTGGTGGGAAAGTGAGTGTTTGTCATTTTTGTTACACTTTTTGGAAGTGGAAAATAAGCATGGAAACTGCTAAGACACACTTGACCAAAGCACATAAACTCTTGACCTCTTGTGAAGCCGCCCAGTGACCACAATGTCAAACTGTTCTGCTTTGGACAGCTGTGTGCAACTTAAAAAAAATGTGGAATGTTTTTACCATGCTGCCTTGTATGCCAGGTTCAATCAACCAAAAAAACATGCTGCAGGTGTCGCTCAGTTTAGAAGGTTTAACTATTTTATTTAGAAACTGGTTTATGGAGTCAAACTGGCTTTGCTGTCAGTTCCAGATTCAACCAATACAAGTAGATTTTCAGCATAAGACTAAAGCCTCTCCCACACTAGCGGATAATTGGCCAGATTTCGGTCCCGATGGTGGGTGCTCCTGATTTTAGGCTGATTTGAACAGATCATCTGATCAGATATTTATAACTGAACATTGATTGCAGAACCCCGCAATAACCAATGAGCTGACCCGGCTAACGGATGTTGCATACTTTTGTTTAGAATCGTAACTTGTACAGGCTAAGCTGATTTTGAGTTTTTTTTGCACAAAACACTGCGCGCGCACACACACACACACAAAACAGCTACTAACTGATGACGCCGACAGCCCGCCTCCATGTCTGTTTATGGTTCTGAAGTCACGTTAAAACACACGAGTTTCTGTGAGATCGCAAATCCCTGAAATCGTGTGTCGTGACTGGATCGTCCGGTCTGTTTTCTCAGAACTAAAACATTGGGAGGGGCTTTAGGCATCCTTCTTGTTCTCAATACTACTCCAAAGACGTGGCGACATTGACGCAGTCAACGTGACATTTAAATGTCTATGCTTGTTGCTCCCTTACCCTAATCTGTCAGGGAACGACGGTGTACTCCTTTATTGTTATTGGTTTGTGTAGTTAGCTTCTGCTTCAAAACACACACTCTGGTTTCTCTGGAGGTGGAAGATGGAGGCCTCTGTAAAGCATGGCCTCAAGTACATAAAGGTTTAATACTAAGGCTACAAAAAACAAATTTATAAGCAGTTATACACTTAACATACTTATTTCTATATTTTGATAGTAAACTCTCGAGTTGGACATGTGAAAATAACGTTTCTTTGTCCTGCACAGGATCCAGGCAAAGATACCCGGGGCTAAGAGGAAGGAGGAGTAGAGCGGTCTGTCTCACCGTGAAGCTGACAGTCCAGTTCAGCTCAGAGTCAGGCAGCGTGCTCACTGTTGAAGGGCCTGGTTGTCACCTGTGGGGCGTAGTGCTGTGTCATCTTGGTGTTTCTCTAAAAACGCATCCACTGGAGAAGCCTTCACACTCTGTCTATAGCAGTCTTAACACAAAACACACAACGTCACACATACAATAACCTTGTTTCTAGGTAGACAAGTACACAACTGAAAAACAAAAAAGAGTAACTCACTTTTTTTGTGTTGCTTATTATGGAAGTGCATGCCGTCGAGCCTTGGGTAAATAATATTTGATATCTTTTGTGCAGTTTTTAAAATGATGCTACATCTTTGCTTTGCAGTGCGTACCGCAAAACTGTACGGTTTGGCACAAAAAAGCTAAATGCCCACAGACATGCTTTGCTGCCAATGTTGAATACTGCTTCATGTTTCTGAGTCAGTACTTGGGGCTTCTCAGTATATGTCAATATAAATATCAAAAATGATTTTCCTTTTGGTGTTTTAAAGCAGAAAATAATAATTTAACAGTATGCGTCTTAGATGTGGTAATTGTAGGGTTATTGCTTTTGTATAACCATAAGGAAAAATACACACACACACTCATGTTTTAGGTACTGTTGTATGACTACTATGAAGACAAGGAGTATCTGGTGATATTTAGCTTGTTTGAATTAACTGTCCAACTTTGTACTATGTTCAAATACCCTGTAGTTCTTTAGACCCTGGACTCTTTAACTATTTGCACATACACTATGTATTTAATTACAGGAATAAGAGAAAAAAAAATAAATGTCCCTTGATGTATAACATCTCCTCAGACCACATTACTGTCGAGTTCACTTTCATAAGACAACTTGGGGGGTTTGGTGACAATGAGTCTGTGCACGACTCGAAAGCTAAATCAGAGGTGATAACAGTGTGGATACAAGACGTGGAAGGAGCTATAAATACAAGCTGAAGAATTCTGGCACAGACGCACTGTCGTGACAAATTTAACTCGACTCTTGGGTCAATGTTTGTATGAGGAGTGACTGACGAGACTCCTCTGCTGCAAACAACCATTTTTAATGGCAATTATAACAATGCTATAACAAGCCGTACAGCATGAATGAATCATTGAGCAGCTTTGCTGCAAAGAACATACAAAATAATAAAATATTAAATTTAAGAAACAGGTTCAATTCAACTGAAATACACATACAATCTGTTATAGGCAGGAATATTAAAGCAACAAAATGTAGGATTTGTTTTGAGATTCACTTTTTTTTGGAGGGGGTTGGTTTTTCTTAAAAAAAAATAAAACATGATCATAAACAAAACGATTCAGTTTACCAACTGCAGGGGGACCCTGAGAGCAAATCCTAATTTTAAGTCCACTTTTCTTTGTCTCCAGCATGCTATCCTCCAAGTTCAGCACTTCAGACAAATTTGCAGCTATTTTCCTGAAAGTTTCCAAAGTTACTGCTGCGGGAAAGATTGGAAAACAATAAGGTTTAGAATCAAAACAATGAGCTGAACAACTAAATGCTCTATAGAGGTTTCCATATTACATACGCGTGAACTACTCTCAAATTACACACGGTTATGTGGTCCATCGAGAATATTCAACGCAAGCCTGATTCTTTTAGGCACTGAGGAGAGTGACGGGATGAAGATGGTAGAGAACACTGCTCATTTTTTTCCTTCCTGGCTCTTCCATATTCATCTTCACAGAGGGATCCACCTGCAGAACCAGTAGACAAACTTAAAAAAGACATAGAAATAAATGTACTTCAAGCCCAGACGTGTGTAACGTCTTTCAAAAACACATCAGACTTACCCCAAACTCCTTACAGGACAACTTTTGATCTGCATTCCTACGGTTCTCTTTCAACATTCATTTCAGAATCTCTCAATCTCGCTCGTATTTCAGAGAACCAGAGTTAATTGCTCTACCTAAAGTTAGCTGCAGTCTCACTTAACTAGCATAGCCATTAGCAATAACAAAACACAGAGTCATGTGGCTTACACTGTATGAACTCATGTGACAATGGCTTGAATGTAATGGACATTGGTTTGTATGTCAAAGCTACAGTTCCGCTTTAAAAACAAGCAGATTGATGAAAAAGTTGCCAGGGTAACATACCTGGTCCCATTTCCCGCTTTTCTCATAGTAGTCTGGAGCGACTGTTTCCCTTGCTGGCGACTTGGTGAACAGTCTACATGACACACAATAGCACAATGATTAACAAATGCACAAACACCGTTAGAGCTAATGGCTGCATTAAGAGATATACTGATTAAAGAAATATACACTACATGACAGCTTTCCCTAAAATAAAAACAAAGCATCATCACCGCCCCCTACTGGCTGCCTGCTGGTTTAGGCCATAAACCCCACCCCTCCATGTCAGCAGATGGGATATGGGCCAAAGAGAGAGATAATTCTATGGGGAAAAAAAACCTTTTTTTCTAAAGATGATACTTAGGATTGAGGTTGTTTACTGGGCTGATGTGTGTTCAGCCTCGGAGTTACCCACTAATGATCAGGCAGGCGCATCACAGCGCTTAGAGTCTGTGCCAGACTCATGAGCAGTGTCTGTACGCCAGATATTTTAGCTTCAGCTTTCAAAGTGGGGAGAAGAGGAGACACAGACAGTAGTCTGAATGCTGAATCCTGATTTTTGCGAGTGTGTGTGTAACCTAATGAGATGCTCTCGACAGTCGTCCTGCAGCTGGCTGATCCTGTCCGGCCCCAGATGCAGAGTTCCACAGGGCCCATCACACACCAGGCGGTTGATGGCCACTCGTAAAGCATTTACCTATAAAAGAAAGAAAACACAAATGACGTACGATATACTTGGTTTCTATGGAAAGAAAATTCTCCAGAATTGTGTAATTAAAATACTGCTCAATCTCTTCCTGTGCATGGATTGTAGAGCCAGTACACTGAAGAAACACATAACTTCAAAGTACTTCAAAGTACTGTCGTAGAGAATTTGTTAAAAAAAAAGGTAGATATATAATAAATATAATAAAACATTTCAGCAGCATGCATGTGCAGTTTTATGTACATACCATGCCAAACGACGTTTAATATGAAACACATGACTACATCTTGCCCTTAAGATGTAGCCTATGAGTGACAAAGAAAATGTATCTTTGGTTACGCTCACCGTCACAACGCTACACCTCTAGTGACGGCCGTTACCTCAGTGACGTCCTCGACGTCCAACTTGACGTCAAAGGTGAGTTCAATGTCGTGTTCAGGTAAGATGGCTTCACGGGTCTGACTGTCCCAGCCGAGCCCACAGAGGGCACCAGTGTAGCAGGTCCTCTCCTCATTCATGCTAAAAACAAATATTCCCAATACCTTTTCGTTTTCCATTATTTATTTATTTATTTAACATGTTCATTGGTTAAGTCAGGTTTTCTTTTTTTTAACTAACCGTAACTCCATGATTGGAGTGAAGAGCATGGTAAGGAGTGCAGGGAGTCCAGGAATGTCTGGCATGAGGGAGGTATCTCTCAGAATAATGTGAGAACCTACAAAACACCCAAAAATAACACACACACTTAGCTGCACAAATAAATTCAAACAAGATGCTTTAAAAAAGAAAATAAATGCTCCACAACAGCTAGTGCAACATTGTTTGCCTGAAGTACAAATAAATTACTTATTCTAAGACTAAGAAAATCAAAGAATTTGAATTTTAAGATGATTATACACTTGAATTTCTGCCAATGAGCTCCTCTTAATGTTACAGGCTAGAAAATATTAAAGCGACACAATGTAGGATTTTTTTTTTGGGGGGGGTGTTATATTTCTAAGACCTTAAAAATTAAAATGTGATCATATTTGTATAAAAATGCAATTACATTAACAATATCAACATTAGAGGTCCGGCTTCAGAGTTCAACGGTCAACAAATGCACGTCACTGTGACACATTTTACACTGATACTAAATACCAACTGTAGGGGGATCTTAAGGGAAGGATACTGAAAAATGGAACAGTTGGGGCCAGGAAACACACCGGGTTTCATTTTCCACATACATCAACTACTCTCATATTACACATATTACATGCACCGTGCACATATTAAATCAACACAGTTGCCCAAAGCGCTATAACAATAACATTGAAATGACAAAACACAGGTAAAAATAGCTAAAAATGTATTTAAAAAAATTAAATAAGTGAAAAAGACATAGCACTGAAGCAAGTCAGAGAGGTAGCATGGAACAAGGCCATGTAGACATTTAAAAGCAAACAAAAGTATTTTGAAACTGATCCTGTAATACACCGGGAGCCAGTGATGCAAGGCTAGAATGGGTGTGATGTGCTTGTGTCTGTGAGGTCCAGTCAACAGGTGAAAAATACAGACTTGTGGTGTTTGAAGCTGTTCAACTTGCCCACTAGTTCATACTCATGATAGATTTGTGTCATCGGTACCTGTGGAGCTGACTGACACAGTCCCAGCCACCAGCATCCTTTGATGTTTGTAGTGGGGTTTTTCATTCAGAGCCTGTGAGTTGATGCTGTACTTGTCTATCAACACTGGCCTGCATGAGAAAACATTTAGAGAAACATGTTTACCATGGTATCGGTGGTGGACATCAGTGATGGGAATAACTGCGTTACTAACAGCAATTTTTTTTCCTTTCTTTGATGAGGGGACGGGAACACCGCATAAGTAATGATTGCGATGTCAGCATCTGTTCCATTGTTCTACGATTATAAATTTAGTAATGATCATATCTACAATAATGTATTAAATTTGTTAGTTGCCTTGTCTCACAGCAACAGTAAAATAGTTTAGAGATTACTGTATAATGTTTTCTGTTACTTTATTCTAGTGTCCATTTCATTCATTAAACATTTAATATTCAGTTTTATTATAAATAATTGAAAGAGTTAAATTTTATGTTGCATGAGAGATCCAAATTCTGACATTTGAACAAAAGTAACGAGTAAATACTTAATTAGTAATGTGCCCAACCCTGGCGGACATAAGCTTACTTGTAGGTGGTGGTGTGTTGGCTCAAGCTGTGAAACTTTATCTCGTGAGGACTGCTGGGTCCACTCAGGGGAACCTATGGCATCAGATAAGGAATTCCTTATTTACCAAATCTTTTAGTACAAACCTGAAATTGATCTTGAATCTGCAGTGTCTCTTGCCTTTGTCCTGGAAACAGGTTGGCCGCTCTTGGAAAAGTGAGTGAGCAGATCATCGATGAGGTTCTGAGCCTCTTTGTTGCGATTCTTACAGAAGTCGGTGACAATGTGGGGGACGTATGTGCCTGCTTCCTTGTCCTTGTACAGAGACATCAGCTCCTCATGACTTTGCTGTCAAAAACACATAATGAATGTAAAAAAAAAAAAACACAAATAATTTGTACAGAACCTTTTTTTAAACCCTTTCATTTCCTTACCTTTGAAGCATAGCACTCTTCAGCCTCCACAGCATGTCCTTCCTTCACCAGGATGTCTACCACGCTGGTGTTTGCTGTGTTGGTGCTGATGAGCAGCTTAACATGCATGACGTTGTGGAGGATGGAGTACAGAGACACCAAATGCGACGTGCCCTTCACCAACGTTTGAAAAAAGTCACGAGCTTGGCTGCTCCACCGGTTCCCCAGGATAATGGACTGGGGTGAAGGACGCATCCCACAAACCTTAAACTCACGAGCCTGAGAAGCATTAGCAGAGAGTTTGAGGGATAATATTTGCTCAAAAATTGGACAGTGGAATGGAGTAAATGTGTATTTGGCACCAGGAAAGGCGGAGACAGAAGATCGGATGGGAGCTCTCTGAGGCTGCTGCAGGCAACCACCTCTGTGTTGCCATAGTCCAAGAAGAAGACCTGAAGAGAGACAGCAATCATACTATGTGGTACATCAGTTTTCACCAGGTTTACCAGACTGAGTACCGGGAGGGTAATACAGCTGAGATCATCAATACATCAATAAACAGTGCTGAAGCAGAAGTAAAAAAAACAAAGAAACAAAACATCTTCAGCAGCAACCCTTCTTCTCTTCTCTGGATGTAAATCTTATTGACTATTAAAGCTATGCTTCCCCATTTTGGCAACATCAATATTCACCTCCACTGTACTACCACGGATGTGCAGGATCTTGGCACGATAGTACAGACTCCGGTCGTTGTTCTCTGAGTACGGAGCCAAACACCTCAGGTTGGGGTAGAGTGACACCGTTAGAGGATCCAGTGTGCGCCTGTTTATCTCAGCTGTCAGATGGCGCTGCTTCTCTGAGCTAGCTTCATCTGCCTGGAACCCCCAAAAATGTCCCACCTCCACCACCTGCAGCAGAAACGAGAGTTGAGAGCGGAGTCAAAAAACTCTGTTTCCATTTTTCTCCTTAGTATGTCGTAAAAGACTGTAAATGTACAGGACTGACCTCTGTGATCCTGACCACAAACAAGGGGTTGGGGGGCAGCTTGTCTGCTTCAGTGGTGCTGAATCCCACTCCTGGGCAGACAGTCTGGTTCTGGAAGTCTGCTTTCACACTGGATGGAAACAGAACACACAGAACTGATTATTAATGTGCACATTACCACTGTCCTCACACGGAGATATACAAGATATCACAAGTGTAATTATGCCGTATTGTATATTTTATTAAGTTGTCTGGCAAATACTAAAAGGTTTAATTCTGACAACAGATTCCAAGATTGTCCTTGAACCTATCAGACAAAAATGCAAGTATCTATATTGTATACAGGCTTGTTTACACATTTTGGAACATTTTGCAATCAGAGTGAAAAATATTTAGTTACCAAAATACAGTACATTAACTTTAGACGAGTCAAAATGTCAGTTAGGTAAAAACAAATCAGTGACAATAGTTTGTGAGAAGTATTATCTTTGGATATTTAATAATCTGCAATGTCACTGCACCTCCAGAGAGAAAGGAAGAAGCTGGAGCTTGTATCTGCCTAAAACCGGCCTTCTGTGAGTCCGAGTGATTACTGTGGAAAGTAATGCATCGTGCTAGGATGTCAGATTACATTAAGGCTCAGTGCAGGGGCACTGACTAACAGCCTGTGGTGCAGGAACTCCACTTTCCAAAGAGTTGCACTCAGCGATCACAAGACAAACGGGCTCTTCTTTTTTTTTTTTATCTCTGGTCAAGACATTTTTTCAAATGTTACAAGAGAGAATTAAAGTTCAACTATAGTATGGAAACTATTAAAATATAATTAACAAGTAGCCATAGCACGGCACCCTGCATATTTCAGGTTAGTTGAGCCTCTGGTGCCTGGACATTTCTCGATCAGCTCAATGGGGTGAACAGAAAGCTCCAAGCGAGGTTTCTGCTGGGCCAGCAGGAGGGCAAGAGACACCTCAGGCAGAACCCCTGAGTCTTGAGATGTTGCGTAGAACTCCACATACGCTCTTAAGTGCACACAGAATGGAAAAAAAATAATTAGTGTTTAGATGTACTGTATGGTCTTTAATTTAAAAATGAATTTTCGATAAAGCACCATTTACCTGGAGCTGTCAAAGACGATGGTTTTGACCTGCCCACACAGGCGGAACAGAGATTGCAGCTGCTTGTAGTACAGAAAACTGTACGGAGGGAGGCTCCTCAACTAAATAAGGTAAAATAAGGTTACTATCACGAGATCCCTCATTACTGCAACACATTTAACAAGAATAATCACAGTAGCTATGTAAGATTGAAGTGTCAGAAAACCCATTCAAACAGCAGGGTGATACCATCACTGTTGTTCTGGGGTTGAGGCCATAGAATTCTTTGCAGGACATTTCTTCATCTATTTCCCCCCATGCGAAGTAGTTGGGATAGTAGGCGCCGGCAATCACTACCTAAATCAGAAACAGGTGTGAGAAAAACAAATTTGAAGCTTAAGAGAATCTGTACACCTGAATATGTGTGCACTAATAATCTGGGAGATACTTTACAGTACGCACAGTTGTTGTTAGGCATTTACAAACACTCATTGGGGACATGAGTGTTTTGGCATTCTATGATTTTGTGAACGGAATCAGTGAACAACATACATCACTAGGGCTTAACATAGTTGGTACAGCATTCTGAATTTGGCTAAATTCACCAGAGCTGTAAATGTGAGCTTGCAAAATAACTCAGGTTTTATTTGATCATTTTGAAGAACTTTCCTCCTGAAGCCACTTAGGTTTGCAGGTGTACATATTGGCACATGGATGTATTTTTCTTCTTAGTTCATGATGATTTAAAAGTAATTTGCTGTAGATACACTGGTGTGTTTGCAGTTTCCACTACATGGCAAACCTACGCAGTGGATGTGTGTGCAATTCATGCATCGATGATCTGCTGTGTGTCATGCGCCTGTTGTACAGACAGGGAGATCCTCTGCTCCCATGTTCTACATTGGGGTTGTCGTTGAAATGGAATAAAATTATGGCCATAAATACACTTTTAAATATGCCTTTGTACTCAATTAAATACCAGAACTCTTCACTGTGAAGCTTTGCATTCACTGGTCTTTTTCCATAATATAATATTAAATAATTGGAATTTATCATACGTTATAAATTCTCACAGCCCCAGAAAAAGAATGTTTTACTTACTGAGAGCCTTGCGCTAAAACCATGACATTCACGTACAGAGAAGCAATGAATCTAACCTGAAGAATGAACTTTTGCCTGTGCGTGCTGGTGTAGTCTGATCGCTGACTGCCATCTGGCACGTGCATGTTGAACTGGGACACACGTTTCTTCAGGTCCTCGTACAGCTCTGCAACCTGGAAAGTGAGTGATTGAGCGGTGTGTGTCTCAGTGTTCTTTAGCACTCAATTTGGAATTATGGTCTGAATATCTGCTTTTAAATCTTATGAGAAACTTGGAAGTTTCAAGTTAGGAAAACAAATTAGCATTATAGACATAGCATAATAAGCAAGACTATCAGTCACTCAATAAAATTCCTATGCAATCTTTTCTGGTGACAAATTACTGCAAGAATGATGATACGGTTAATCACTGCTGGTTTGAATTGTCTCTGTACCTCCTTGATCCTCTTGATCTGAATGAAGTTCTCTTTTCCCCAGTCCAGCTCGTCCTCAAAAGAAACACAGCCAAGGAAACGTTTTTGATCACATCAGTACCAGTATTAAAAAAATCATTTAAAGATAACAATGACGTCTCAAGGGATAGCTCAGTAGAACAGTATTATGCAACAGTTTAACTGTTTTACAGAAAGTAAGAAATGATCCCAGTTATACCCTGCAAACAGGAGATTTGTTTGTACATCTAGCTGGTTACCATTTCCTATTTATCTCAACGTTCATTTAAGTAAATATACTTTTGTTGTGAATGTCATTTGCACATATAATTGTCAGTTAATTATCAATGGACCAATGTCTGCTGCTTTCATGAACAGCATTCATTCCGTGTCTTTTGTTCTGTTCACCTTTGGGTGTCTCAGTTTTCCTGTCGCTTTGGATGACTGCCATGCCTAAGGGTGCGAGAGAGACAACAGGAAAACCGCTGCTGATTTAGCCAAAAACACCACAAATTCCTGTTGACTTGAACACAAATTACCTTGAAGGCATTGACAAAAGCTATGGAATCACTTTCAGTGCCACGGGCGAAGGCCAACTTGCTCCTGGAATTAGAAGATTTAGTCAGTGCACACAAAGAAAGAAATATTTTGTAGGCATCTACATGGCCATTGAAAGAATGATTTGTGCTATTTTTTGTATGGACACAAATAACGGCACTTAAAATAAATAGTATCTTGTGTACTACAAGGTATGTCATTAGCTACAAAACAGTGAGTTAGTAGTGAATGGAAGAGTCTGGTGTTGGATGACAACACAATGTGCTAAATATAGAATAGCATGCCATTTTTTTTGGAAAAACAGTAAGCACGCCGACAGCATCACAGATTGTGAATCATTGCAGTCGCTGAATGTGACTCACCTGTGGCCAGCGAGCTGCTGCATGAACGGTATAGCAAAGAAGCTCTTCAGAGAGCATGATGCAGCTGAAGAGAACACAAAAATCAACACCGTCTAATGTGCACATTCCATGTCACAACATATTTATACATCTATAGCTGTACAACTGTACACGTGATACGCGAGGCCTTTTTTCCAGTTGTACATAAAAAGCCAGACAGACCTATGATCAGGGACTCTTCGAGACAGCCAAAGACATGGCCCAGGACGATCATCTTTCCCAGGTGTAGGTCCACAGGCAAGTGGGCCAGCACCCGACCCAAGAAAGTCAGCTCTCCATCTTCATTCCCCGTCGTGTCACCACTTTTCACAGACAGTGCTCCCATCTACAGGAAAATAAACAAGAGGGAAATAGGCTTTATTCATTACTACCTTCCTAAGCTCTACCTCTTTTTCCTACCTCATTTATCATTCACTGACTTATATACAGTATATCAATATATAGCATATTTTTTTTAGATCATGAACTGATGAAAACGTGTTTATGAATGTGTTTTCATGCTCACTGTCAGTGATGCAAACAACACAAGATTAACACTCCACTGCTTGACATTAAGCAAACTTCATTTCAAGTTCATTTGACTTTACTCACCTCTTTGAGCTGGAGCACAGTTCTCACAATGTCATCAAGGTCAGGAGGTGAAAGGGCACATGAGAGGAGGGATCGGGGATCTCCCATGTCCAGCAACTTCACTTTCAGCACGATAGCAGCCAAGGGGGCAAGCTGAGAGGAAAGAAAACAGTGTGGCATTGATAGTAGTGAAGTAGTGAAAGACATGGTCTAAAAGTGTTTATGTTTAAGAAACATAAACAACTTTTCCTTTACCAGCATGTCAGGTATCATGTAGTCTGGGATGTTTTGCTTCCAAAAATCTCTGGTGATAAGACGGTAACAGTAGCCCTTAGACACTCGTCCTGCTCGACCTGCCGGGGAAAAGAAATATGTTAAAACATTTTGAAACAACTGAAACATTTTACAGTTCAAATCTGTGCATTTGTGACCTCTGCGCTGGTTGCAATTGGTTTTTGATGCCCAGGTGAGATGCAAAGACTGATGATTTGTATCCGGGTCACAGACCAGGTGGCGCGCCAAGCAAAAATCAATCACTGTGATGATTGAAGAAAGCACAAACACAAAATTAAATCCAAGAAAATACTGTATGTTTTGCTCACCAGAACAAAAAATTAAACCAAGCTCTGAGAGATATACAAATCACCATATTTGACATCTGGGACAGTCACTGAACTCTCTGCGATGTTGGTGGAAATGATGATCTGTAAAGACACAAAACATCTTCAGTACAGTAGGAGGTAAATACACATGCAAGTAAGACAGTCGGAAAATAACTTTACCTTCCGGTATCCAGGTACAGGGGGCAGAAATACACCATTCTGCTCCTCCAGAGTCACGCTTGAGTGGAGAGGATAAACCTGCAATCTGAACAAAAGAAGTCCATTCACAATAAGCAAGCACTCAGAAAAAAAAAAAAAGGCATTAGCAACAGACATGAAGTTAAAATCAAAGGCTCACCTTTTGTGGCCGAGCTTGGCCAAGGCCTCGTGCATGTAGCTTATCTCGTTTATACCAGGAAGGAAAACCAGGACGCTGCCTTTCTCTGGTGAAGTCATGCCACTTTGTTGATCAGTGTCTCTGCTCACACACACACAATAAAACTGTATGTAGCAAACCAACATCAGAGTGTCATCTTAACCAAACAAGAGACCAACAAGAATGGTGACAATCCATCACATCCCATGACAAAACAAAACATGATGGTGTCCAGGACACAAGAAAATTCTACTGGTGTTAGACATGAAAGACCAGTGACTAAAAACACTTTCCTGTCGCTTGACACATTTAAAAGTGTTGCGCGGTTGAAGATGACAGGATTAGGATTAAGACTTTACCTGGACTCCTTGCCCTCCAATTCGTCAAACCTCTGGATGAGACTGATGGCAAGATTGTACATCTCAAAAGAGATAGAAGGGTCGTCTGGGTTAAGAGACGAGGCCTGGTGAAGAGGGACATAGATACATATGGTGCTTTTACATTATACAGTTCTAGCACTACTCGGCTCGATTCGGTTTTCCATTACTATAGTACTTCTTCAACGTGTGCGGGGGCGTCATAGCACGGTTGCGTGAAACTGCTATGACGTTATTTTTATTATGTGCCACACATAAACTAAATCAGCAAAGTGTACAGAATCATTAGAATCAGTTAATTAAGAAGATTAGTTAAGTACTTCCTGCATGAGCGGAGTGCAGAATCCGTCTGACAGTCACTTAACTGGGTTGTGATCGCTAAATTATGGAGATGAAGGCATGTTTTCAGTATTTTTAAGTCTTTTTAACTGATCTACAGTACAATTGCTCGATTTGACTCGTGTGTAATGTCGCGCTCATGATTCTTCCACTTCTCACTGCCAATCAGTGGCCAGCACGTCTGTTGACGTCACATTTTAGTATCCCCTCCGCTCGGTTGGGACCTTGCCAGTGCAGGTAAAAATGGAAGTCGAGCCAAGCCGTACTAGAACTGTATAATGGCACCAATAGATATAAGAAGTTTAGCCTTGCAATAGATACAAATGCATTAAGCAACATCAGCATCTCATTACCCTGTATGGAAACAGGTGGTTAAGGTCATCCAGATAAAACTCCTCAATGGCATACGGTGCTCCCTCCACTTCAAACACATAGGCTGGGTTCATTGTGCCACGCAGCGGGGTGGCAAAGTAATCAGCAAACTGTTTGCAGTTACAGGTGGCTGACATGAGAACGATCTAAAGAAAGCACAAAGAATGATGAAAGTTCAACGGAAGTGTATAGAAGAACGTTTACTTTGAGCTAGCACTTACCTTGACAAAACGTGAGTTGAAATGAAGGAGTTTCCTCAAAACCAGTAAGAGAAAATCCATCTCCTTAGTGCGCTCATGAACCTTGGGGAAAAAGTAGAATTGTTAAACAGCTACATATGGACCTGGTGGTCAAGAATCACACATTAGGAAACACATTTTAGGCAATGTTCCTGCAGGAGCAGAACAAAGGGATTATTTATTTTAAAGATGAGATAACAGACATGCACAAGTCCATTTAAAATGCACCTCATCTATGAAGATGTGGGAGTACTCTGTGAGGCATTTGGCAGAAACCAGTTTCTGTAGCAGCACTCCTGTAGTCATATAGATCAGACGGGTGTGCTCAGTAGCCATCTTCTCTAATCCAACCTGTAATACAAATATTCAGACAGACTTAAATATACTTTGTATTTTGAAACTATGGATCCAATCAGTGTTACACCATCCATGTTTCCTTTTAAAGTATGTAACAACCCCACAACCTTCTGGTGTTTATTATCCAATAGCACATCAAGGCTTTTCTTCCAGATTTAAAGAATGATCATCTCATATGTGGCTCCCTTCAGTAAGCTTATGGCTTTGGGCCCCAAACTCAATGCCGGCCAACTAAAAATATGCCTATTACTAGTTAGTTTGAGGGAAAATATTGTAAAGCCGAATGTGTCGGTTAATCTCATGACATAGGATACCAAGCTAAACCCATACATTAAGAAAATAAATATGTACATTGACCTATCTGTATTTAACAATCCATGCATATCAGACTCTGTCTAAATGTGACACTGACCTGATATCCCACCAGACTACCCAGAGTGCACTTCCGCTGTGCTGCCACCCACCGAGCAATACTGGTGGCCCCAATTTTACGTGGTTGGGTGACCACAATGTTGCATGGGGCATTTTTCTCATTGTAGTGGTCGAGAATGTACTGTGGCAGCTGAGTGGTCTTGCCGCTGCCTGTGGCTCCTCGAATAATCACTACAGAGTTGTTCTCTATGAAGGAAATCAGCTGGAAGTAAGCACAGAGAGAGTTAATAAAAAAAAAAAAAGAAACTATATAGCCATTTGCAACATGCTACTGGAACAGACAAAGAAAAAAAAAAAAAGCAAATTTGCAGAGCAGATGGGTTTTTAACCTTAAGTCTGGAGTTTCATAATCTGTATTAAAGTGCATCTTAAATAGCAGCATGATCTCTAAAAGTATAAACCTGCTGCTGCATCAAGTGCATCTTGAGAAAACAACAAAAAGCTTGAAAGTACCAGTGCCTTGAGGACACCGGGACAATTTCAGCAAAAACCTTTTACTAAATCAAAAAGGAAAAACGGTGTGCAGAGAAGGTTGGGTGAAACAGACCTGCTGCCTGTGTTTGGTTATGGGTAAGCTGGGGTACTCATAGCTGGTGAGTGGAGGAGCAGCAGTACCTGAGGATTCAAAATTAAAAACACGAGAGATAATGTATTCAGTAGTCTTTATCTAATAATATTTAAATGTTCAGTGTCAGAAATGGAATAACCTATATTGTATAAGTGTACCATATAGGTTAAGTTGTTTTTTTTTATGTTATTTAGGTAAGAGCCTTGATTTACAGAGGTTGCCATATTGTCACTGGGTTCCTATGCAGCCATGGGTTTCAAAGCAGAGACTTTGCCCAATGCCTAAACAAATGAAGGGGGCGACATGCTTGGGGCAGAGAGAGGTAAATGGAGTGCAGTCTCAACATTAGATGCTACTAATTCTTACACACTGGACCTTAAATATACAAAAAATCCAACAGAATGTTTAATACTCACTTCCTGCAGGTTCGGGTTTTTGGAACCTGCCTCCATTCAAGTTCAGTTTCTTCAGACAGTTCTCAACAGGATTGTCTGATGGCCTGAAAAAAGGTCATGTTTGAGGCTCCATTAACCAACTGAAATAATGTAAAAACTACAATTGTCAGATAGGGGAAAAAAGATGTGATTTTGCACAATATAAATAATGATTTAATAGAAAATGTGTGGCAAAAATTCTTCTCTACACCCCCCTACAAAGATACATCAATCAATGTCACAGTCAATGTAACAGCAATCAATTTATATCCTGCTCATATGGGACAACATATATATTAACATACTTTAATAGGGCTGAACGATTTTGAATAAATATCTAAATGTGATTATTTTGACAGGAAATGCAATTGCGATATGACATGTGGTATCAGAGGGAACCACAATTGTAAATTGTATAACAGAGTTTATATAATTACAAGTTAACTTAAGTGTTAGTTCACGGTGGGTCTGTGCCTCATATCAATGTTCGTTCACTATGGTCAAATCGGCCAGACGCACAGCACTGTAGCCTGAAGAGCATTCCCCACTGCTACTGCTTCTCCCTTTCTCTTAGTGGGGGACGGATTTTATCAGCGTAGTCGGCACAAACTCTGACAGAGGACCTCAAATGCACCACACACTGCCTGTGCGCATGCATGAACTCTTACACTCTGCTTTTTTTTTTTGGATGCAAACATATCATGCAAGCTACAAAGCTGCTGACCTGACGATAAAGCTGCACACTGCACGGAGGAGTGAACACAGAAGAGACAGCAGAGGGACGAGACAATAACTGCAACACAGGGAGGAAACATTGCTTCAAAAGAGTAGAAACACGGCTGTTGACATAAAAGTGATGGACTTTTCATGGCAACTGAAACCGAGGACCATAAAGAACAGCAACGGAGACAAGGAAGTTTACATGGACCGACTGACAAACAGCAGAAGACAGTGACAAACTCATCTTTGTCCAATTTCTAAGCACTTCATCAAAGCATCACTGGTGCTTGTAGTACTTGTAAGTACGAATATTTCCTTTCAGTCATTTGCTGGATGTTAGTTTGATGAAGTGGGACATGCACACAATGGAGGGTCGACAGTTGTGTAAGTGCTGATTATTTTTGGAACAGGAATGAAACTAAACCAGAGAAGCAATTCTTGCAACCTCACAGTTTCTGTTAGGTGAGGCTGACCTCCGATCCTAACAGCTGGGAAGTTTCGTGTGAAGATCACAGGCAGGAGCCGTGTTCAAGCCATCATTTCAGAAAAACACGATGAAGAAAATCAAGCAATGACATAAAATTCCACCTTATGTCAGCTTTACTAGTGCAGTGACAGATAAACTGACATACAAGACGCACACACTTTGGACTGAGGTTGATCACACAAGTCTTTCAAACAGAAAACGTTACTGAAAATGTGAGTTGCAGTGCTGAACGGGTTTCAGTTCAACAAAATCCTTGATTTTGCCATTTGACTGACCTCTATAGCCTTTCCCAAACATTATTTTGACATTTCTCTTTCATTGACTTTTCTACCCTTGCTCAGTTTGTCACAACATATACACATTTCAATAAACAAGCTATTCATTTGAGGCTGATTTCCATTATATTCAAATGCTTCAGTGTCTTCAGGACCCAGAATAACAAATCCTCCTTGCTTTTTCAGTTTTCTCCACTGTCTACAGTTACTGCCATGTCCCTGTTCAGCTGGATGAAATGGTCGCGCGAGACAAAAGTGCCGACTCACAACTATGCGTCACCTTTCAAGACCTCAGCTGTTGTTCCCAGCTGCATGTTGATCAGAGAGCTCCTGTGGCATGTGGAGCAGCGTGAGCAAATGGCGAGGGAACTGGAGCAAGAGCACAGGCTGGCCAACAGCACTCTGGGTCTCCACTGTTTTCATAAGTATCCTAGGCTACACACCCTGATCCCAACATCAGACCTATACCAACTGGAGTTCCTGTGTGCCCAGATTCCACCTGTTCACACGGCAACCATCCTTTCCAGGTGAACATGCCACATTGATCCTCACATTAGTATACTATCAACACTGGCTACTTGCTACTGCATCAACACAAGGCATGACAGCAGGCAAAGTAAAGGCGACCCAAGAGGAAAAAGAGGCAGGGCAAGCTGCCAACAAAGCCATTTATGTGTCACTGTCACAGAGGCAAGCGAAGGAGTGTGTGAACGTGCTAGGGTTACCTCTAATTAACGCTAAGTTAGCAATAATTACATTGAAAAAAATTGTGTTTGAGTTGTTATGTGAGATTATTTCCTGTAACACTCAATAGAAATGTGTTTATGTAAACACATTAACAAAGAATAACATTAAAGACATTAGTTATCCCATTTCCACAACGTAGTGCTTATGACATTATGAATATGACATTGTTCTTGAAAATAGAAACGACTCAATAGCTGGAAGAGCACACAGGTATCTCATTCTTGTGATGGATTAAATTCAGAGTGATTAAAAAGTACCAATTGTAATTTTGGGACAGAGACACTGTGTTGACACAAATACGCATCATTTCAAAAGGTTTTCACTGAACTATATTTGTGGCATTCTTGCACAGGTTTCGCGAGGTGCTTGCCACAAACAACATAAGGCCCTGGGAGCTGACGGCGGTCTTTAAGCAGGTGCTGAGAGACTTCCTGAACCAAATGCCCTCTGGCAAACAGGACAATGTCTCAGTGCAGCCAAAACAGCGACGGTCAATGGAGTCTTGGACCAGTCGTTATAAAATGAAGCAGAGGTTCGTGACACCAATTGTTGCCAACTGTGGAGACCACTCGAGGGAAGAGATCCCAACAATCTCTGGATATGTGGACCGGGCCACGTGGCACAGTAATTCATTCACAATCAAAAGGGACTGGGACCTTTCATATTACTATCCAATATCTCTTGGACCTAAAAGAGCATACAGCACTACACTGCGATAGAACAGTTATTTCCTTCTGAGAAGAAAAATGGATCTGTGTTAGTTTTAGATAAGTCATAGCTTGCAACTAAAGTTACATGTATTTTTTTTGGCGTGCCTGCTAAAATTCATGACTTCTGTGTTTGTTTATTAATTGGGACATTGTGTATTAGTTAAATCAGTGTTAGGAGACGAGCTCTGAATAGCCTTTTAAATTTCTGCTATTTCTAACAAAGCATCCAAGCAAATAACCATCAGAACGACAAACAGAATGACATTCAACAACTCCTACGTTTACTTTTTTGTGACAATGTCAGGATATTCAAATGTGTAATTCTCCGACCAAAAATAATAAAGTAAGTTAATATTTTGATGCTGGGATGTAGTTACGGAATTAGATTTGTGTCAATAACAAATACTTTTAAAAAAATATTGTATTTTATTATTTAAAAATATATTTGTTCTTTGTGCTACCTCAAAGAACAAGTGTTTTTTCAAACAATAAAATACAACATTTTGTATGATTAAATAGCTCGTTAAAAAGTGTTGTTTGCTTCTAAAGTGTTGTTTGCTTCGTCAAATTATTGACACAAATATAATTCCATAGACAGTGAACTTAAACTTGAACATGAATAATTGTCACAAACCAAAATGCAATTATCTCTCACTAATATTCCACAAATTGTGTGTCCCTAGTCGTTTTGTCATAAACTATTCCAAAACATCATTTTCATTTCTAATTAATGCTGAAACAAATGTGCTTTTAAAACCAGTGTTTACGTGTTAATCATGGTACAATCATGTATTGCCATAAAACACTTTGTCAAAACATGTGAGCAAGGTTACTTAATTTAATTTCTCAAAATGTTGCATTTATGGTAGCAACGAGCAGCGCATAGCTAATGCGCGCGTGCTCAGCTAAGATAAAGCTAGCAGGCGATTAGCCATTTCACCTGAACTCTTTCACCGACTCATCCACGTCTTTCTCTGCTGCTTTTTCTGTGATGTTGATTTTTGTAAACGTGGTCCCCGAAGTGAACCAGTTCGCTATCTGGTCAGCAGTGAACGTTTTCTTCATGTTGAGAAGTTTTCAATCCAGTCGAATTTTCTGGAAAGTCAGCACGTGTTCACGTATTCAGTGTCGAGCTTGTTCAGACTGAAAGCGCGTGCCAATCAGCCAAGGTGAACTCCGCCATTTCGCCCCCTGGCGGTGAACCAGAACCGTGACAGTCTTTGACTTATTTGGTTGAAAAAAATAAAAAATAATAATAATAATAATTGACTGCCTTCATAATTTTAGTCACATTTAAGAAGCTGAAAAATCTCAATCAGAAACTTTGAGACACTCAAAGTGACAAGTCTTCAATTATCTAAATGCTAAATTGGATTAAAGCTATTGTTCTTTAACATTATTGGACTGTTGTTGGTCAGACAAATTTGTAAATATGAAGACATACCACACACAGCCATAGTGGACCACGTCATGAAACTTTATAGATATAGGGCTGCAACACATTCAACAGCCAGGTAACATGAGCCATCTCACCTGGTCTGGACCTAATTGATGAAACAGCTTATTAATTAAAACAACTTCAAATGTTCAGGGAAAGGGTCACACGGTAGAACATGTGGCTACAACCGTTACCTCGCAGCAAGAAGATTGCCAGATGACATCCCAGTGGATGTCTTGCTGTGTAGAGGATGTGCATTTTATATTCAAGTCCAAAAACATACACTCTGTACCGGAGATGCCAAACTCAAATGAACCAGGGGCCAATGAGCATCTAGTCGGGTCAAGAGGGGGCCAGTCTAGAGAAAAAAGTGGGAAAGACAACTGTTCAGTAGCAGGTGGGCAATATCATCTTAAAATTATAACACAATATTCCATCATGATATTGCAATAAAGATATACGTGATGATACTGCACAAATTTCAAAGTAAAAGTCTTTGTTTTGATATGGAATGATGCATACCTCATGATATAAAAGATGTATATGATGCAAAATTAAAATAAATAACTCAGAGAAACTAATGCAATTGTTTATAGGCCTTTCTACGGCGGCGTATTAGGGCATACCTGAAAAGAAATAATATTTAATTTTTAGAGAATAAACTTGTAATATTATGAGAATAGTCAGCTGCAACCTGCAACAAAATGAGAAACAATATTTTGGTTATAATAATAATCATAATATGTCATAATATTACATACATTTTTACGCTGATTATAGCAATGAGTGAATGAATGTTCAGGAAAAGTACCATCGGCTATGATATAACAAATAAAAGCCAATTAGAGGTAGACAAATATTTTTAATTACAGTATGTTCAAAGTACATTATGCTGAACAAAAAAGAAGAAAAAAATAAGACATCATAACGCAATACTGCGGATACAAGTCACGATCAGCCAACAATCACTATCACAGCATCAGGAGTTAGCACCCAAAAAAGAATGATCATGTTTTCACATTAAGATGTTATTCAGGATTGTTGTAATTTCCATTTAAAAATAAAAGATGGACCTGGAATAAAAACAATTTGTAAAATGTGTAATAATATGAACATACATCACATGTAAAAATCATACATAAATCAGAGTATCTTTAAAACCAACGGGAAAAAAAAACCCAAAACATTTTGTCAAGGAAAGATAAAAGTTCACCTTCACTGAAAAGATATGAAAATTAATATGAATGAAGAATTTTAGGTCATCTCCAGCAGCGGAAATCCACTGTTGTCTCGCATCAGGCTCATCTCTGTTCGAAGCTTTTCGTTTTCCTTTAAAAACAACAAAAGATATGCACAAAATTGATTTATGCAAAGCGCAGCAACACGAAAAACATCCTTTACCAGTGGAACCATCAATTACCTCTTGAAGTTTGGTGTTGTCCTTTTTAAGCTTGACCAGATATTCGATCTTCTGCTTGTGGTTCTTGTGCCCGACAAGTTTGCCGTTCTCCTCCGACAGCTTTTCGTTCTGCTTACGAAGAACCTCGTTCTCCTGTGACATAATATTAAGATGATAATTATGTTAGTTTGGTCATTGCTTGTCAACTTTTGTGTCATATGGTTCAGTCATTGCTTTTATATTGTTTAAATGTCACACTACTGCTCAAATAAAAGTACTGAATCCATTAATTATCAGACTTTATTCCTAATTTTATTTTGTTTTTATTTTAAATTGTAAAAGAACATCCCCACTTTTGCAGTTTGTTTTTTGACTTTATGGTACTTACATTACTTAAAAATGTTTTTGTTAACTTCTTTAGGGGAACATGAATATGCACAGGGGCTGTTTTTATCTCAATTTATGAAGAGACATTTTGCTCAGGATTAAAATCAACTCACTGGTCCATACCCTCCTAATATCTGCAATGTGTAAAATGATGTTCAACCAGTGTGGAAGTGAGTCAATATCACTGTGTTTTCAAGTAATATTCAAAGATTACATTTTGACATCTAAGCCACCGTCTACCAAGAGCCTTTACTGCCACCTACAGACTGTACCATATAAAAAAAAAAAAGACAAGCATCCTACGTCGTTTTCAGTTTCTAATCTCGTTATCTGTCACTGTGCACGTAGCACTGGAAAGCTAAATCACACAGTATTATTGAAAGGGAGTCTTGTCAGTGTCACTCTGACCTGGAGCAGTTTCTCCTCGTCCTGTATCCTCTGGTTTAGCTCTCTCAGCTCCAAACAGCGGTTCCTCAGCTCGGTGGTCAGCTCTTGAACGCAGGTCTGAGACTGAGCCAACATGGAATCCTGCGCCTGGAGCCTGATCAGCAACACAGCAAAAGCCAAGGATGATGAAATAACAATGGGTAATTAAAAAAAAGGTGAATTAATCTACTCTTCATGGGGGACACTTACCTTTTCTGAGTATCAGTCAGCTTCTGCATTATGGTGCTCTGTTAATCAACGATAAAGAAACATGTATTGAATAAACTTTTCATTCGAATAATAACAAAACAATGAGTGAAGCATAGAAATGGATGCAGACCTTTCCTGTCCTCTCCTCCTGGAGCTCTTTAAGAATGGACTCTTTAATGGCATCGTTCAACTCATCCCTGATGAAATGACAAGATAACGTTTATTTTCCTATTGTCATCAACAGCAGCAGCAGCAGATCTGATGCACATGCGAGGCAGAGGAACGGGATGATAAAGCCCAACCTGTTATTTCCGTTCTGCGGCAGCTGACTCTCCTTGGTATAAAACTTGTCAAGCAAGGCCTGGATTTCCAGTCGAACCATCTCCTTCTCAGTAAGCTGCGCCTACAGTGAGTCAGTACAGATTATACATTGTTTTTGGTGTAATTTACAGCAGATTATATCATTAAAATTGAATAAACATGCAAAATTCTTTTGAAATACCTATTGAACATAATATTAGGTGTTCCAGAAACGGCAGTACACATAGTCCACATTTTTTAAAATCAATCAATGGCTATAGGTCACTATAATGTTTACATAAAAATAAGTATTACCTTCAGCCTTTGGATCTCATCGTTCTTGGCCGCCCTCTCTGCATTCAGCTCTTTCAAAATAATCTCCATGGACAACATAGAGGAGCGTCGGTTCTCCAGTTCCTTCTCCTGGATCTCCAGGACCTGGGTCAGATCTCTGCTGAAGCTGCCTGGAGTACGAGGAGTCTTTACAAGCAGCGGAAAAATTTGACCTTAAAACATGTCGTCAGTCACATTAAAAAATAAGCCATGTGAGAATCTTTAAGGCGTATTTTACCCTTGGTAAGGATTTAGGTGTGACGGTTGCTTCAACAAGGGGTTTGAAACTTCCACTTCGGATAGTTTTCTCTACCACCTCTTGCTGTTGTAGCACCTGGTATATAATAAGACTTTATTAACTACATTTCATCTTTTATTCAGTGTGTTTTCTCTGCACTGAGAATGTTAAACGTCACCTTCTGCTTCAGATTCTCGATCATGACGTCCTTCTGGGCTGCTTGCTCTTGAGATGTTTGGAGGAGGCTGTTCTGCTCATCTAAAACCTTAGTGAGTCTCTCAACCTCCTCGGTTGCGTAAGTCACCTCCTCCTGCAACACTTCAACCTACGGTACAACACAACGTGAATTATCCATTAAGTTACTCGTGTCATAACATTAATTGACCTGTGGTTCATCTAGAGGTACCTCTATCTTGTTGGATGCCACACATCTCTCTAATGTTTCTTTCAGGTCACAGATTTCTGTCTGCTTCTTGACATTTTGCTCCCTGAAATCTTCTCTTTCAAGGCACACATCATTGTATTTGGCCTAGAAGAGGAAAGGCGTCATTAAAAACAGTCAGACATCATCTGTGCATCTGGTCTGATGTGGTAAAATGAAGGAAATGATTAAGGATGAGTAAGGTAGGAAGGAAAAGGGACCGTACTGTGATATCTTTGATTTCTCCCGACAGATGAGTAGCGGTGTGGTTCAGCTCACTGCGCAGGTCTCTGGTTTGATTCATCAGATCTAGAACAACATCCTGTAGAACAAAACAAGAGGCATTTATGATCGTAGCTGTTATACTGTGGTTACATTCAAACTATCGAATCCGTCACTAAATCTTACTTTATCCTGTTCAGTCTTTAGCTCCAAGCCTTTGATGATTTCACTGCTGGATGTCAGATTTTGCTCAAGATCGACAAGCTTAGATTCCTTCAAACAGAAATGATAAAAACCAGGTTAGTTACCAAGGTCCAGTTGCTTTTCAAATATGTAAACTGTTCCTTAAACTTGCCTGTTGTTGATTTTGTGCCGTCAGGTCCGAGACTTGTTTTCTGAGCTTTGCATTCTGCTCCATAGTGTCGGTGAGTTCTCTAAGGGCACACACCAAGGTCACTCATATTAATGTAACCACTTAATGAAAAGACAACGCTCCTGACATCGACGGATAGACTGATGCGCAAAACTCACTTTGATGTGCTTTCTTTGTTTTCTCTCAGCTGTGAGACCAGGGTGCTTGTGTGCTCTTGCTCGTTTTGCAGGGAATTATTCAATTCCTGGAGTGAAAGACAGTCAAAATATTAATATTATTGTGATAGGGACAGATACAGTATACAGACAGGCTAAAAACAACTGTCTGATGATGCAGGCCTCACAGCTTACATTTTAGGAGTGATTCCACTGACCTTGAGCTGTGCTTTAAGTTGGTCAACGTCCTGCTGCCTGTCCTGCAGCTGCTGTCTCGCCTGATCAGCCTCAAATTTGGTCTCAGCTTGAAGCTGGTCGAACAAATCCTGAAGCGTCCGATGCTGCTCCAGAAGCTGCTCCCACTCCAGCCTGGAATAAAGACACGGTCGCTGTGGATAGGTCTAAAAGTTCACACCATCCACTGAACGCGTGACACTCGTGCTTACTGGACTTTGTCAAGTTGGAGCTGTGTACTGATCAGACTGCTGGAGAGCTGGCTCATCTCTCTCTGCCGCTCGCTCTGGTCGTCTTTTAACTGGCTCTTCATGGTGGCCAGCTCCTTATCGGACGACTGCAGCACCACGCGTAGGTCGCGAATCTCGCTCCTCAGAACTGAAGGACAGTGAGTGTCATCACCACGGCACTCTTGTCCCAACCGGATACGCTTTAACGACACAGGTCAGACATCGGTAACTCACCCTGTGCAGCTTGCTGTTCAGACTGAAGGCTCCGTTGCAGCTCTTCAATTGTGTGTTGCAGTTCCAGCTGACCTTGGTTTCTGTTCGCTCTCTCAGCAGAAAGTTGCTGCAAGACATGTCACAAACAGTTACAGAGACATAACGTCAAACATCAACGAGACAAAACTGTAAATAAGAACGGAGGGAAATTATCCACCTTATCCTTTTGGCCGGACTCTTGTGACATCACAGCAATCTGCTCTTCAAGTTTGGCAATTTGCTGCAACAGCTTGCTGTTCTTTAGTTCCTCGTCGCTCAACTGTGACTGAACCCGACTGGTTTGGTCCTGATGAAACAGTAGGAGCTGTTAATGATGTGTATGGAAATAAACACATCTGCGTGTAATTCACACTGCTTTACCTGCACTTGGCGCAGTTCCTCCGTTAGCGCCATCTCAGCCATGTCTGAAGGAGGTTGCTCCTCCCAAATCTCATCTGCTGTGGTGCTCGTCTCATTCAGGTGCTCTGGACTGGAGAGAGGTACGAGGCGGGAGCGCAAGTTGTACGCTTTTGTGGGCGTGGTGAGAATCTGGTGGATTACAGAGATATTTGTGAAGAAAAAAAGAAAGAAAACTAATTTGAACACAATTCAATCCACGTGTTTATAGTTTGCCTGGAAACGTGAACGTCTCTCGTCACCTTTATAGTTTCATAGTGAATTCTGTTCAGCTCGGAGACCTCCTGTTGTTTG
Source organism: Solea solea (assembly GCF_958295425.1). Classification (NCBI taxonomy): domain Eukaryota; kingdom Metazoa; phylum Chordata; class Actinopteri; order Pleuronectiformes; family Soleidae; genus Solea; species Solea solea. The sequence continues at coordinate 19,149,315 of NC_081151.1, read as the reverse complement.
TAAGCATTTGTAGCTTCCAAAATGTTTTCCAGATGCCTGTTGTACTTGTCCAGGTATCTTTTTTCAGACTCCAACTGAGACATCTGTTTCCTGGAACACACAGCACCACACAAAAACCACATTGACGTCTGCAACATGTGCCTTTATCTGATGAAGGCATCAGATAAAAACAAATGCACCTTTAAATGATGGTGCAGTGGTGTAAACAATAATAATGATGTACTTGAACACTGGACTCAACATGTAAGGCAGGGGAGTCTTATTACACCGTTTATCTAAAGGGACAGAAGTTATTGACAAGAATGGTTGTCCATGAAACGTATACAGCGTCTGTACAGTACACTCTGTGTTACCCTTATTGGATTTCAAGGACGGCAAATGTTCTTGGCTTGAATTTCAACCTTTCAGAAAAGTTTGTTCCAAAACATCTGCTATGGTTTTCTGTATAATATCCATGTCAATTTGCTTTAAGAGAGTCTCTCTCTCTCTCTCTCTCTTCAGTGAATGTGAATCCTTACTTGGTGACTTCTTTGTACTCCTCAAAGGCCTGAAGAGAAGCCATCCAGTCAGACTGTTTCTGAAGCAGCTGAGCCTTCAGCTTCACTATTGCAGCTGCTGAGACACCATCTGCAGCCCCGAGGGTTGAGGAGGTCCCTAAAGCTGTAGAGCAACGTCAGAGATTACACCGATGTTGACGAATTCTTTAAATTGAATTAACCTTCTCACTCATTATAATTCTCTTACGCCCTGCGACTGGTTCGGACTCCAGAGCTGCCTGGAAAACCGACTCCAGTTCAGCAGCAACTTCGGCCATAACTTCTTCAGCCGTCACCACGGACTCAAGAGAACGCAGATGCCGGTTCTCCTGTCTGAGGCTGAAGTTCTCGGCTGCATATCGAGTCATTTTAGGGTGATGTTCGACCTTGAACACAAAAAAAGGGTGACGAATTTAAACTAGAGAAGATTTTTGAATTGAATTGAAAAAATGTACGGAGGAGAGAATCAGACTATTAAAGAAACCTATTAAACGAATGTCCTTTTTACTACTTTTTACACAGACTGTGTACAAAAAGCATACTTTTTTTTAAATTACCTGGTCTTTCAAGATCTTCATTTCTTCTTTCAGTTGGTCAATCAGACCCTGGGCCTCTTTGTCTGTCCACAGGTTTTGTGCTGCCTTCAATTTTGACTCCAGGCGAGAGATGTGGTCTTCTTTGAACCTGACAATCATTCGGCTGGAATGAATGAACTTGTCTTTTTGTGCCCAAGCCTCCTCCAGCTGAGCCACCTTATGAAGCAGAATCTGAGTGGAGTCAAACACAACTGTGAGTTCAACAGCATCAGTGTTTCCTCAACCACACAAATATAACAGACAATAACACATTTTCCATACCCTCTTCTCCTCTTCTCGCTTCTTCCACAAACGAACGGCTGCCATAAACTTCGGCTTATAAGACATGTCATGTTGAATATTCATGGACTGGCCTTGGTGAGAGAAAAGACAATATACATTTGTTAAAACAGAAATGGAAAGTTTTTATTTAAAAATCTGCTCAAATTATGCTGTGATGTTTTGTTACCCATGGTGAGTTCAGGTCCTCCTGGGGCTATATCTTTCCCATAATCCACTGCCTGAGAGACGAGCGCTTGTGCGAGCTGCTCTTTGAGCTTCTTCACCTCAGCCTGTAACTGCCTCACATTTCCCTGTGTGTCCTCGTTGATGACGGCCTGATAAAAACAAAACAAGCGTGTTCTGAGAGTCTTCTCAAATTACAAATTAAAATGATCAAATTAAATTATAGTTTTTAAGGTGTTCTTTGACGACAAATACCTTATTCTTGATCAGCTTTGCTCTCTGGGCAAAATGCAAGGTCGACAGTGTCTCACCAAAACACTTCGAACCAGGATGGACATTGGCTATGATGAAAGTCTTTGCATTTCCTCCAAGAGAGTCCTGAAAAAACAAACAAAAAAAAGAAAATTGTTATGGCAACAAATTATATTACAATACACAACTTTTTCTTCAATCTAATACTAAAAACAATTTAAGCCATATTTATGTGGTTTGAAATTCAATTCAAAACACCTAGCTAGGGTTGGGCATTATGGCCTAAAAAAATCTCCAGGCAAACCAAATTCATTTTATGATTTTAGACCATTAAACCATTAGTTCAATTAACTTCATTAAATAGGTTAAAGACCCAGCACCACACATAACCATCAATATTTGTTTCTTAATGAAAGGGAAGTTGAATTATACAGTTTGAACAACCTCAGAAAACACAACTGTACATAAAATGCATGTCAGTGTATTCTGTATTGACAGATAATAATAATCACCCTGAGCAAGAAGGTGAGTTTAGAATCCCTGTAGCAGATGTGTCGGTTCTTCCCATTGGACACGTCCACCAGTGCCATGATCACCTGACCAAGGCACATGAGAGAGCGATTGATACTGCTCGCCTCCTGGAAAGAGATGCCGTGCAGACGACAGCCGTTAGCGGGGACAGAAATTGTGCACGTAGCACTTGGGTGTGAAAGTGTACACGAGTAAAGCATCACCTTGAGTCTGGAGCCTTCTGTGTGTGTGTCTTTCTGTCTCTCAGATCCTGCCAGATCCACCAGGTTCAGCTGAGACGTTCGGATGTTCACCACTGCATTGATGCACTCTTTGGACTCCAACGTCATGGTAAACACTGCATGAGATCTAGAAGACTCGCGGTTCATCGAGGTGGAGGCCACTCGTCGGTTACGCCAGCCCATAGACAGCACCTAAGGAGTTACAACAAGTTCTGTGTTAAACCCACACACTTTCTACAGCTCAATATTATTTTATGACCTTCTTTTTTTTTGACCTTCAGACTCTAACATGGTGAAGTTAGAGACAACGTGCATAGGAACTGTGTTTCATCTATGTAACAGGTAAACGATACTGACCTGATACGCTTCAGCAGCTGAGTTGACAAACTTTTCCACAGCTCCCTCAACAAATACGCCCTTCTTGATGTTCTCCCTGAGGAAGAGACTGGCTGAGGCTGTGTCCAGGAGATCATAAATCTGTTCATTGTAGATCTCAATAAAGGAACATTTGCAAAGGAAACTCTTGGACTGGGGGGACTTTCAAAAGAGAGAGAGGGAGGGAGAGAGAAATTGTTAATTAAAATAGATCGAAAAGAAGCACAGCACTTATTTGACATGACATGACGCATGCTCACCTTTTCCACTTCTCGGTTGATGAGAAAAAACAGGTACTCAAAACTTCGAGGAATAACCCCCCGGTGTTCGTCTGTGAAATTATCCAACTCAGATGGTCCTGGATTGAGAGATTGAAGAGTCAGTGTCACTTTATTTGATCTACCGTTTTCATGTAAAAGAATGTATATTGTGCTTAATGTACAAATGAATATACTGAATGCATACCAAGCATGGTGAAAGTTTTCCCTGAGCCAGTTTGTCCACTGCAGAAACAAGAGGAATGTCATGACAGAATGTAATGGGAGCCCCACTGAGTGGTTGTGTCATGACATATTTTTCTTTATTTCATACAGCAAAAAATAACAAAGACCACTTACTAGGCAAATATGGTACCATTGTACCCATTCATGCAAGATTCAACTATATTCTTAGCCACACTGGTGAAAACAGAGTCCTGCCAAAGAATAACAAATAAACCAGAATCAGGTCATTATTAATCATTTGAGCTGATTTGACCAGGTCAGTTGTGCTGTATGTTGTTGTTGAATAACTATATGCTACCAACCTGAGATGTGTCCATATCAGCAACATAATCGTAGGTAAAGGTTCTCGGCTCAGGTTTTGAGAGTAGACGGATGGTGTTTGGGGAAGTGACTGTGAGACACAGACTCTGATCTCCATCTGTGGTCAGCCCGGTGCCCCAGGTCAGAGGTCGCACTCGCACAAAAACTTTGATGGAGTCACCGTCACCACTGCAAAAACAGAAAATAATATTAAAAGATTTGAAACCTAAAAAAAAAAAAAAACAGCAGATGACAGTGTTTAGCTCACTGCCTATTTGGAGAGGGAGATAACCAGAAAACAAATTACATACAGATTGTTTCAGTGTTAACAAGAAGAGCAGATAAAATGTGTTCTGGTCTTATTTTAAAGTCACAGGAGCCTGTAATTACAATATGTTCAGCAGTTTACCATGTTGTCAGACTGCCCTTATCTTTGGCATTAGATCATCACATTTCTAAGTACATAAGGACAACACTTACGAAGCAGATCGGCTTTGTTTAAAACCACATTCATTAATTGGTTTATTTTCATTTCACTCAGGAGCAAAATGTAGTCTTTAATTATCATAATTATCAATATCAACTGATGTGAAACTGTGACAGTTAGACAGTTGTTGATCTTTTTATAGGACTACAGCACATTTTTTTGCTCTCCCCATTTACAGCAAAACAATGTTCAAGTCAAATCCATATTATTTATATAAAAGATCAACAACTTTCTCATCTGGGTCAGGTTTGCTCTGTGTCTCCAGAGCCAGGACTAAACATACACATACACAAAATCTAGCCTGAAAACCTACCTGTTAAATAAATATAAAATTATTATCACTGCTGTACCTCAGCCGCAACTGCAACTTTCAGTTTCTTTCCCCAACATCACAGTTTTCTGTATATGTATCGTATTTGTATGTGTAAAACATTCATAAAACTATAGCGTCTCCTTGTCGTAAAGTTACCGTTAGCAACGTAGCACATTATGTGCCAGGACACCCCTGCCCCCCAGAAAATCCTCAAAAAGAAACATTACCTGGCAGCAAGGTGGCTTGAATCGCCGGATCCTGTTAAAAAAACAACACGACATAACTGTGTTTAGCCAACAACACAGACTAGCATTGCTTACGCTAATAAAAAAAAAGTGCAAATGTGCTTCCCAATAGCAAAATAAAAAGACAGTATTTTAGAAACATGTTTAATACGCTACCTTTTCCATTGAAATTCATCTCTGACAGAGAAATATTCGCTGTTATGCGGTGAAATTAGCTGCCTGCATAGCAGCTCGATCGTGAAGAGGAACGAGTCTGTTTACATCCTTTAAAATTGGCGGGCAGAGCCTGCCTCTGCACTCTTCTTCTTTGTTTTTTATTAAACCCCACAGAGTAGAATTACACAGCGACATCTACTGGAGCAAAAAGGCAACAACTCGAGGTCAAGTCAAAGATGTGTTTCCGGGCTCAAATCAAGTTTGGATTTTATTTTTTTATTTATTTTATTAAAGATTGACCAAAAGATTATACAGTATGAAATCAACAAATAGATAAAGACAACAACAAAACCTGATATTAAAATAAAAATAAAAATGTATACAAAAAATAAGCATGGGGGACATAAGAAAACAAAATACCTATTTATAAAAAAAACATGGATTTGTGAATATGAAATCTATGTTGTAGTTATGGAGACATTTTGAAACATAATGGAGAAAAATTCAAGAAGGTACACGGTTCAGCCTTTGATGCGGGATAGACGTCATTTTGTTTTTAATGCGCTTACTATCTTGTTGTTTGTATCGTCTTTGGAGTTTGCGCGCAGCCGCATATCGACTCTTCAACGTGATTTGTCGCTCAACGCGGAAGCGCGTTTGCTTTGAACGCTGCCCGCGATTTCATTGGCGCATTTCAAGACTTTTAAATTCCAAACGGCTGAAAAACAGAGGAGAGAAGGCAAGAGTGAGTCAAAGGGTCGCGTCTCCTCGACCAGACTTGTAGCTCCTCCACTCTCTCTGCCAACTGCGTCCCAATTTGTTTGAGGTAGGTGGTGAGCAATGAGTGAGCATTTTTCTCGTTCACGCCTCGCAAATTCAATGCTGTCATTTTGTCAACGTGATAACGGATTTTTCCATTGTTTTCCGTAGTTTTACGGGGTCCAAACGTTAATCCTCTTGTCAGCTACGTGGCTATTATAGCGCATGCTAATGTAATTGCGCGTAACGTTCACCGTCTATTAGTATATAGTAACCGAGAACTGTTTTTGTGTGACTTTATTGTCAAAGTTCTGTTGGTTACCAAGTCCTCCTGAACAGTTACTAGTCTTTTAGTCTTTAGTAAACTGCTGCACACGTCCGAGCAAACACAACCAAGGGCTAGATATTCACTACCGATATCTGCTATGTCATTGTCACTAGTCAAAACTTCAGTTCCATAAATCTTCCAGGTTTACTAGTCTAAATGACGTCACAGATATGGCAAATGTGAGTGGAAAGTGGAAAATGGCAGAAATTGGCCCCAGTCGACCAGTCAGTTTTGAGGCGTCCCTGACAATGTTCAGATTATGTATAAACCGTGTGTGTGTGTGTGTACCTCAGAAGGTCTCGTTATGTCCACAAAGATCACTTCATCTTACAAAATAAAATGCAGTGTTTACTTTTTCTTGTATTTTAATCCCTTTTTGCAAAAAGATTCCAAATTGTATATCTCATGATAATTTAATGGATTATTCTGGCAACTTCACGGACCACATGACAGAGTGTGATCATTTAAGAATGTTGAGCATAACTAATGATCACTGTGAGCAAGAGCTGAACTCCCAAGTTAAAGACACTGCTCCCTGGTGGAGAGACTATGTAACAGCATTGTTTCTGACCCACATATTATTATTTTGTATTTTATGCTGCAGTCAAGCTGCACTAAAATGTTTTCTTATACCTCAGTGTTTGCAATAAGCTCACACAGGCCAACAATAATTTAAACTCAAGTGATCATGGTTCAGTATTTATATGTCCTATATAAATGATACACTTTTACTCTGCAAATACTTAATCTATATAAGTTAATAATGGTGGAATCACATTTGTCCTGTTTCTGGTGTGTGTGTGCGTCACATACTTCTGTGGAGATAATAATTTACCCACGTGTCAGAAAAATCCCCCACCAAATGTGTCTTATCAGCCGTGTGCAGCTTTTCAGGATGACGCCTCCCTCCGAGCGCAGTCGAGTCAACCCAGTTCATCTCTCTGCTTTCACAGGATGAGTTCTGTCGAAGTGAATGATGAGAATCGTGGGTTCTGCCCTGGAGGAAAACACAGCAGCTTAAATAACGACATATTTGCCCTGGATCAGCCGACTGGCAGGCCCTCGATCCTGCGTCAGACCGAGAACCTGCCCAGTAAGACTGTGCCAAAGGGGTCGAAGGTATTGAATCACTTTATATTTTGAGGTGATTGAGGGAAAAAAGACAAGTCTGTTTGGATGACTGGACGTTGTAATTCATTTTCCTTCTATTTCTGTCATGTGCAGGTTTGTTTTCAGACTCCGAGGAGAGACCCCATGACCAAGAGAATTGTGTCTCCAAGTAAGTTGATGAAGATGACCAGCGTGGATGAGTGTACCAAAGCAATGGAGCCTGTAAATTTGGATACAACGTGGGATTTGCCACAGAAGGACACTGGTAACTTATTTCAATGATTCAACTTGAATGTCTTTTTCTTTTTTCTTTTTTTTTTAAAGCTGAAAAATTAATTCACAACCCCTGAACCTTTTCCACAGAAGTGTCGTCCTATCCCGATGACGACATGCCAATACAAAGCAAAGGAGGTTATCAACTGGATTTTGACAACCTTGACGATATGAATCCTTTTCAGTGCTCTAATAAGATGGTTCTGTCTCCTGCAAGACCACCTGTTAAAAGCCCTCCTGCAGATCAGAGTGTGCCTCAACACACACCACCAGAGAATAACGTGGAGGAGCAAACCAACGTGGAATCAGCCCTGGATGAGACGCTTCCTTTCACCGCATCTGTGGAAAATTCATTGGTTGACAACTCCACCAACATCAGCTCCACAGAGAGCAGCGTGGTCACAGTGGTAGCCATCCCAACCGTCGAAGAGCAAGACTCGCGTACTGCCACGCCTGACATAGAACCGCACACTCCGACAACATCAAATGCCGAGGGAGACAAAGCATCGGGCAGCTTTGTGGAAGATGCCCCACTGCCTGCCAAAGGCTTGTACAACTTGGATTTTGACAACCTTGATTCAGTTAACTCTTTCCAATCTGGTGGCCCAAAAATCCCGAATTCACCCATGCCTGAAAAAAAATTGCGAGACAATAATGAACCTGTTGAGGAGCCACAAATACAGGAAGCCAAGTGTGCAGATACTGTCCATGTCCCCGACGCGGTGGCTCAAAAGTTGCCTGTTCAGCCCGAGGCAAAACCAATAGCCGCAGTGGTGCCATCCACGACTACAGCCAAGGCTCCAGCTGCCGAATCCCAGCCAGATGTTGCCCCAGTCAAGGAAGGTCCAGTCAAGCTCGAGTTCAATTTCGATGATGGAGGTGAGGTTAAACAGAGGCGACCGCCCAAGAAATTTGGCAAGAGGCCACCGGGCGCAAAATCTAAAGACGCAAATCCAGCACCTGCCGTCGAAACACCGATAGAGACTCTGGCAAAGCCCGATGCCAGCGACGAAGTCCCCGTGCCCAAAGGCTCGTACTCCTTTGACATTGACAAATTTGATGACCCAAACTTCAATCCATTTGGAACGAAAGTAAGCATGGACAATTCTCCCATGTGCAGCAAGAAACCCAGCCCCGTGCGCATGGAAGCTGCCATTCCAGAGCAAATGGAGAAGGAAGCTGTATCACCAGCATGGTATGTGTTTGGTTGTTTTTTATTCTGCGTATGCCAAGCATTTATTTAAAGCAGTTCTTTATTTTTCCCAATCTTTGTTTTTTATTTTTTTTGCAGTGATGAACCCAGGCTTGCTGCCCCCGATCGTGACATAGGAACTGTGCCAAGTCTTCCCGAATTTTCCGGATTGTGTCAACCTGAGCAGAAGTCGGAGGCTGCGCTGTTTGATTTTACTGACAGTTTTGTTCCTGGAACAGCTTGTAAGTAATCTTTGGCCACAACTGCATTTTTATTTTTTTTTTTATTATTGCCTTAAAGGCCCCATTTAAGAATAAGTGACATCAAATGCTTTAACAGAGTGCAGCAAATGGACGACTCTACCTCTCATGCCTCCCTCTCCCCAAAAGCGTCATAAAACTACTGTGGCCCTTTGCAAACAAAGCATGTAAAGACTCTGTCGGCTTTTAAACTCGGCAGCCTCTACAAAGCAAGGCCCTTGGACTGAAGTACATGTAAAAGCCTTTTTTAAACCAGTTATTCACTTAAAAACCTACACACTTTCAAGAAACCCATCTAAATGTTTGAGTTTTTTAACCTGGAGTTTTACAGTTTTAAACGGTGAACTGAGAGCTAACATTATTAAAGTTAACCTCAGATTTTTGTCTCTAGTCATGGGCAGTGATTTTGATGGACAAATGGACTACCTTGAACAGTTTGGATCCAGCAATGTGAGTACTTACTTGACATTTTTTTATTTAATTGTATGACCTAAAGCTATTTAAATACTAATAAAAATTTCTGTGGACAGTTCAAGGAATCTGCGCTGAGGAAACAATCCTTGTATCTTAAATTCGACCCGCTCCTCAGAGAGAGTCCAAAGAAGTCTGCTGCTGGTCCGACCCACGTCCCTCGTCCTGCTGCCTTTTCCTCACGGTATAACGTACTTATGTTTTCACTTGTACTTGCTGCTGCTGCCACTAGATGGACATGTGTAGGCAATGTGTAACCACTTTATTTCTATCTCAGCCTTGAAGCTCCACAGATGACAGAAAAAGAGGCAACGCATAGACCACGCGACTACGATTTCAAACTGATCGACGCTGCAGCTCCAGTAAGCCACTCTTAAACCAATACGACTGCGAGTCCGGAGCACTGTAGCTTCACATCCTAACCTGACTTATGTGACTGTCTTCCAGACTCCAGTCTTCAAGAACCTCGTCCCTGCTTTCCCACAACTAGCGAACGCGGAAGACTCCATTATTGAAGTGCTGAAGTACAGTCAGAAAGACATGGACGCAATCGTCGCCAGAGTCCAGGCAGAAGTACGTCCTGCTCAGATAACTGCTCTTTTGTGATTCCCAAGCCTTAAAATGACAACATACTCAAATTGATTTGCCCAGGAAACAAAGATATTTAGTTTACTGCCATAAAGGAACAAACTAGAGTATTTTCACATCTGAAAAGCATAACTCTTATAACTTTTCACAGACCTAAGCATTTTATTGTCTGTAACTTTTACTTTATTCTCTCAAACAGGGAAAGGAAAACGAGGAACGATGGTGTGCAAAGTATAAAAATCTACTCGACGACGGTCAAGAAATGAGGTGAGGTGTGCATTTTTTTGGGGGGGGGGGGGGGGGGGGTTTAAGTGATGAAATGTTTTTAAAACATTTGTTTTTCTCTGCAGGAAAAGGCTGGCAGAATATGAGCTTCTGATGGCAAAAATGAAGGGTAAGTTGAAAATGTGTTTACAAGTTTATTCACTTACGTTTTTCTTGAGGTGAATGGGTACTTAAAAAGTTATTTCTTAATTTTGTTGCTCTTTAGATGATCAGGAGAAGGACAAAGGAGTGGCACAGATGAGGCTCGATGAGGCGCTGCTGGAGAAGGAGCAAGTGGCCAGTGACCTGAACTCCATGGAGAGATCTTGCTCCGAGCTGTTCAAAAGACTGCAGAAGTACAAGGATATGATCGAGGGCTACAAAAAGGTTAGACACTTGGCGCATATCGTGATTTCACAAAAGCTGTGGTGAGTTTGGCTTGTCTTATTAAAAAAATCTGTTTCCCCCCAGAATGAGGAGAATCTGAAAGCTGGCGCTCAAAGCTGCATAGCTCGGATCCAAAAGGAGGAGCAGCGCTACCAGACCCTCAAAGCCCACGCTGATGAGAAAATTGCCTGGTAAGAAAGCCGGAACTCTGTCCTGTGAACACTTGTGAGCACTTGCAGCGACTCGACTCATTCTATCGTTCGTCCTCAGCGCAAACCAAGAAATCTCCGCGGTACAGTCCAGGTACAAGGCTGAGGTTTCGGCTCTACAGGCCCAGCTGCGCAGAGAGCAACTGAAGGTGCAGTCACTAGACCAGACTCTGGACCAAAAGGTGAGCGAGCATGTTTGTGTTGAGCTGTAAAAGTCTTGAATATGGAAGTATACTAGTCTAATGTCTCTTCTTTTCTTTTTTTCTCTGTCCTTTTTTAGGAAAAGGAGGTCGAAGAGCTGACCAAACTTTGTGATGAACTTATCACCAAAGTCCAGGGAGTTTAGGCTTGTTTGTAAATACTCTTGATTCCTGACTACTTTTTTCCTTGTTTGTCCTGTTCATGTTCACTATTTTGTCTTATTTCAATGTTCTTAAAAATACTGTAAAGGCTAATAAAGATGATGATTTAACTCCTGCATGATTGGCGTTTTTCCAGCACTAGGGGGCAGTGTTGCATTACTTGAAACTTGACTGAATATCGCATTGAACGCATTACAAGGGGTACCAACACGGCTGAAGTATAAAATGTTTTGTTCTGCGTCGTTTTAAACACGCGATACACTTCGCCACAGCTCATCCTCATTCAGCAATGTTTCCAAAAGAACAGGAGCTTGTCCAATACAATGCTCCCCTTCTTTCCTGAGCAAACGCAGGCTCCTGTCAAATCACTCCCAGAGCAGGACAATACGCTGCTAAATGGTGAAAGGAAATCCTACCTAGATCAGAGTTGAATGCAGAGAGGGTTGATTCACTTAAATGGAGAAAAGATGCTGGTCTTTGGGTGTAGTCTTGCAGGGGCCATCACTCATCTAAAAAGGACTGTGAGGCTGCCCTTGTGTCTCCACTGAATCTATTCAGTCATTCATCCCCAGGTAACTTCTGTCCCGCTGCTGGCTGCCCTGTGTCACCCTCGGCAGACACTTCACCTGGCACAAAAAGAAGAAAGCTGACCTGTCTGGGTCCACAACCTCCACACCACCCAATTCTTCAGGACGGGAACTGTCACTGAAGATGTCCACAAGGACTTTTACGCCTTTTGTTTTTGAAGGACGTTCATGGGTGTCCTCCAGAAGATGGCGGAGATTTGCACTTTGTTTCAAGTCATTTAATCAAACGTTTTTAGATTTAGTTGTTCAGCCTTGAACAGAGCACATTATACAAGATTGTCAAATACTGGCAGGAACTAAATGTGATTTAAAAAGTACTCAAAATGCACTATACAACAGTATACTTTAATAACATTACAGATATGTAAAACGCCTTACTTTGAAAAATAAACTTTTGGTACACTTTTTTTTTTTTTTAGCAAAATAAATTAAATATTCATGACTCACTTTGATTATGAATGACTACAGCTTCATATACTGTGGGGTGGATACTGCGGCGGTCAAAGCAGCAGACTCATCCTCTGCTGGTCCATCTCAACATGCTACTGACGAGTGATGGGAGCCGACCTACGGGGCTAAATGACAGTCACAGGTCTTTTTGTCCCAATGCAGTCTTTAGGCGTGTTTCGCACGCCACAAACGGGCTATCAACATGTCACCTTTAACATGGTGCAGAAGTGAGGGGTGGAGAATGGTAACATAAAGGATAGTGGTCAGCAATCCAAAACATTATGCATCTTAAACAATAACAAAAGGAATACCTGAGTAGGAGCATAAAACCAGCCCTTTTGTAAATCTCGAGTACCATTTATCTTCATCGCCACGCAGGACTTACAAAAACCTCCTGCGCTCCAACGGCCGATGACGTGAAAGGGTAAAAACCTCCCATTTTCTGCCACACCTCAAGTAGAAAAATGCAAAAAATAAAATAGAAAATCAGCTGCTCAGGAGGTAGACCTTCCAGTCGGTCTTAACAGCCGCAGTTCAACTCACAAGCTCAAGATCTCCTTGTCCTCTTTTTTTTTTTCGTCTCATGTGCACAACAAGGATTAATGGGTTTTAGTGGTGAGACGATCTGACGGTGAAAAAGCACCATATATGGAAGACAGGATTCAAGAACACGAGGTGTGTCACTGGCCACTGTTTCAGAGTCCCTTTGTATTATCATTATTATTATTATCAGTATTATTATTAGGAGTAATGCCAGGTATTTGACACTGCTGTTCTGTCTACAATGCAAACTCCCTCTGCGATACCGGAGCAGTTAATGGAAAGTAGTCGGCACTGAGGCTAACACTGAAAATGGATGTGTTGATGCTGGTGCACTTTCCCGTCCACATGAGAGTGAGTGTGCGTGTGAATGTCTGTGTAGATTTTGGGGTAGATTTTAGGGGGTATTGTTGGTCCTCCCTGGTTGAGGAGTAGCTGCTGCTGTGCCAGGTACTCCTCATAGTTCATGGAGCTCACGCAGTCTTTCTCCGGGCTCGAGGAAGAAGAAGCCACGCAGCCTCTGTCCCGCTCTCGATACGGCAGCCGGTGAGAGCTCTGCAGAACCTGTGCTGCTGCTGCTGCTGCTGCTGCTGTGGCGGGAGCGCTGGGAGGAGGACAGTGTTTTCTGCTCTGGCAGAACCACAGCAGCACTGTGCCAAAGATGAACACGATTCCAGCGGGAATGCCAATGATGACAGGCCAGGGCAGGGAGCTGGAGGCTGGCGAGAAGACGGGTGGGACGGGTGGCTTTGTGTCTGCAAAAAGGAGGGAATCAAAAAAGAGAAAGGACCACAACAATAGTTAGAATGTTTTTAAATCAGCTCTGGCTTTCCTCATTATGGATTCATGTAATTATTTAGTTCAGAAAACAAGCAAAGATGTTTCAACATTTAACCCTTAGTCTCGGTAAATTGCAGCGTCCTGGTGGTGTGTGTTTATCGGTAACATCTTCAGGCTTTTTTCATCTTCTTATGTGTTGTTGAGTCAATGTTATGATTCATTTTAAAGCACGTTTTCTTTCTTTTTTTTAAGTGGAGTAGCGATAATTATCATCGGTTTTTCTTTTATTTTTGTTCCTAAAAACGAGCCAAGCGAACTTTAAACTGTGACGTATTTCCACCCATCCATCCATATCTACCGCTTGGTCCTCCACCGGAGGGTCGCGGGGGGGTGCTGTGCCAATCTCAGCTGACATAGGGCGATAGGCAGGGTACACCCTGGACAGTTCGCCAGTGTGACGCATTTCCATATTTCACAAATTCAATCTGATTTTTTTTTTAAATATTTCGTATTTTTTGCTCAGGTGTGTTCATATTTGGTGAAAATTAAAAGAAAATTAAATTAATTTTAATTAAAACATATTCTTATTGCCTTTTAATATAGTAATGGGGACAAAAAGCAGCCTAAATGCTCTATGTTTTGAATGTTAAACACATTTTGAGCTCAATCTTCCACGTTCAGGAGGAAATCTACTTACCACTGCTGTAGGCAGGATCTCTGGTCATTTGTTGAGTTTCATCCGCAGGTTCTAAAAATATTTATGTTTTGGGATTGTCGCTCTCTGTCCTGCTTAGTCTCAGGTTTCATATACAACACATGACCTGAGGCAATCTCTCCGTCTTTGCAACTCTCTGCCAACAGTAACACGGTTACGCTGACGAAGCCATGCGCATTGTCGTTTTTGTTGTCGTCTATCGTCCTCATCTACCACTGTCTGTTTTTTGTGCACTAATGTGAATCGTCTGTCTGCTACGCAGTGTGACCGTGTGACTGGTGTGGCAGCGACATGAGCCTCACCTGGCAGCACAGTGAGGAAGGCGCTGCGGAAGCTGTAGCCCATGGTGTTGGCGCCTAAGCAGATGTACATGCCGGCGTCCTCCTCTTTGGCGCGCGTGATAAGCAGCTTGTTGAGGTAGGAGCCATCGGGCCTCGACCACACCTCCCCCGTGGGCAGCACCGTAAACCGGTGGTCCCCCACCTCGATGGTGGAGTTGTAGCGGTTCTCCTCGTTCGTCTCCAAGCGCTTGAGCCACTGAATCACGGGCTTAACGTCGCTCCTCACTTTGCACTGGAACGACGTGGTGCCCCCGTAGTCCACTGTCGTGTTGACGGGGTGGGTGCCTGTCAAAACCGGCTTGGAGTTCGTCCTTTCTGCATAGACACACACACAGTGAAAACTTGTCATGACACAAATGACAGCCTGGAGAGAAGAGGTCTAAGAGGATGTCTGTACAGTTATTAGCCTCAGGCTTAGAACTTATAATTGACAGAGAAGGAGGAATACCACATGTAACACAAGAAGTATGTGTGATTAGTTTCCTCTCTTTCTTTGCTCCTGGTTGTACAGCACGCATTTCTCATGGGGAGGGGGTGTCTGGCAGACAGCTGGGACTTAATCGGCTCCAGATTGGGTGAAGGGTCTATGAGTTGGACAACCTACCTCTCTCTCTCTCTCTTACTCACTCAGTCACACACACACACACACAGGTTTGCACAATCATTCTTGCAAAGACACTGCATTGACTTCCATTCATTTAGACAGCCCAACTAAACGATTAACCTCACAATTTAGCAATTCAAATCATAATCCTAACATTAACATTAACCAGAGAGCCTGAGAAATGAGGTTATGCCTCATTAGGACTGGGCTTCGCTTCTCTAAAGGACTACTGGTCGTGACAAGGTCAGTGTTTGTGCCAGAAAAGTGCAAAAGAAACTGCAACACAGAGAAAGATATCTGTGCAGCTATTGGTCATAGGACACAACTGCATTGACTTCCTTTCCTTAACTAGTTAGTGTGTAACAATTTAAATCTAAAGCCTAAACTTAACCAGTTCCTCAGAAATGAGGTTCTACCTCATTTAGGACCACATTTTGGTCTCCATAAGGACTACTAGTCAGTGTTTATGCCAGAAAGGGTCCTAAAAAGGTAACAAATACAAGTACAACTACACACACACACAAACACAGCCTGGAGTCAGTTCTTCAATATGCTTCTCATATACATAATTACACGAGCACAGTCATCATGGATACGAATCGAGGGTAGGTTTTCTTTTTCAAGGTTACGGTTCTTCCTCGGCTGAAATCAGACCAACTATTATGGTGATTACACAGCGATGTACAAAAGAGCATGTCGAACAGCCGGAATCACTTAGATGCATTTGTATCACGCGCTTGCATTAGTATTTCCAGGTGACCATGTTCGGTATGTGGAATACTCACGTATGACCTCAACTTTGTACGTGGCATTGATTTCTCCAGCCCGATTGGAGACCCTGCAGGTGTATCTGCCGCTGTTCTCCGGCGCCAGGTTCCTCAGACTCAGCGTCCACTTTTTCTGCCGCCCCTCGCCGACCTCCCGCCCCGTCAGCGGCCTGTCGTCCTTCAGCCACGCGATGTCCGGCCGAGGGTTTCCACTGGCCGCGCATTTGAGCCGCACTGAGCTGCCGACAGGACGAGCGATCACCCTCTTCCTCATCTTAGCAGGCTGAGTGAAGCGAGGGCGTACTTCGGTGGGAGAGAAGTATTTCAGTTTAATGAACAGATTTCTATTGATTTCTCTCTGGCTTCAAAATCAAATGGTAGAAAACTGAAGTTGATTAATTTTTTTTTACCATTAACATCAACACTATTCAGACTTTGCACCTCATTCTGCACAACCAAGCAACAATAACACTTAAAAATGCAGAAAAACACAACAACATGCTTTCTCAGTAAAAGTGTATGGGATTTGTGGTAAATAGGCTAAAACATACAACATTATAATTATTGTTATTAAGCGCTTACCAAATTTGTCTGTCAAGCCATCGACGCCCAGCTCAGACTCTGCTCCAGGTCCAGTTTTATCAGAACCGCCGTCGTCTGTTTAAATGAAAAAGGTGAAATACAGAAACCATGTCTGATATTTCTGCATTTAAACAGAAAGTTACACACATTATAATAATCCGTAGAAAACGCTTCTTTTGACAGCTTCTGTGTCTTACTATGCACCGTCCATAATTTATCTTCAGTCACGTCACGTAAGTGGCTTTCTGTTGAGCTGTCAAATGCATCTCTATCGCGAGAAAAAGTGTTCGCCTTGTACACAAAGAGAGTAACTCCATCTGAAGCAGCTCAGAGTCATAATTTATCACGAGCCACATGTTTCTGAAATAACTTAACTGAAGATGTATTTTTTAAATTATAGAGCAAGATCAATGCCAGAGAGAGATATTCCGAGTTAGTTAACTGGCTACCTTAAAAGCCTGTTTTGACTTTCCATTACTATCCTGTTTTTAATTTTTTGACAGTGTAATGGTCACAGCTCTTTATGGCGGCCGGCTCAACTCCAGGCAGTTCGCTTGCAAAGTGTTCTCGGCTCCATTTGAACAAATCTGGCATTTAGAGATAGGCTCCTCTGGACCGGGTGCATGCTCCCAAATGCTGCAAGCATTTGGAAGTAATACGATCGGTTTTCATAAGCCCAGTTCCAGGAGACAGCTGTGGAGTTTATGTCATTGGCTGACATCATGCAGCGGCGCTAAGACGGGGCTTAGAGGAAATATAATGAGTGAAACTTAATAATCGGTGTGTGATCCGTATCAACTGTTGGAGTTCAGCATTGATGAATTAACGGGGCAGATCATGTTCCTCGCCAATATGTGCCACTCTGGGGGGGTGGGGGGTGGAGCATTAAGCTGATGATTACTGAAGAAGTGCTGTTGTTAAATGATTAATATAATACTGACTTAGATACAGCTGTGTAAGTTATGCTCAGCATTTCAAGCCCGGGAAAGAAACCACGATGTTAGAATAAGGCCAGGTTAGCTGTATGTTTCAATAACACTCAAAGAGGGGAAAACTACCAGCCAGCTCGCTACCTTTCGTGTCTCAATGTTATTTCTGCTCGAGTCCGACCTTGCATTGGATTTTTCTCGATGCATTTTGGCACAGTTGATTCCCTCTCAGGGTTTGATTTGGTCAGGTAAAGAGACCAGATGTGACTTCTAACCCCCTCGTTCTGCCTCCCTTCGAGTCCCCCCCTGCACCACCACCACCCCTGAAACGCTCACAGCTCTCTCGGGTTCTCTGGGTACAAACCCTCCATTGTTTGTCCCCTGCAGCACCAAGCCCAGCCATGATGTCATGGCTATTTGAAAGGGTTTAACTGGCCAACTATAATAACCCATTCCTTTAAAAAACAGCCTCCACTGGAAGAAATATTTCTCTGTTGCTCACTTGGGCTCTCAACATTCCTCCTGGTTCCTGAACCTCCCAATCCAAACAGAACATGGTCCCACACTGCCGGGGTTTTCTTTTTGACTTTTTTTTTTTCTCTCTCTCCTCTGAATCTATTTCCTCTCTGCTCGTTGGTGATTTTAGGGAACAATGGTACCTTTTATACATCAGGTCTGTCTCCACTATTGTCTTTACACGATGTTATCTCACTATAAGCGGCAGACATGGGCGAGCTAAGACATCTCATGGCTGCAATATGATGACAACGAAAATAATCAACAAACACAGAGAAAGGCTGGAAGGCCTTGAAATAGTGAGGGCTGTTCTCTTGTGTACCGAGAAGTGAGTAAAATCTGCAACTTATTATGCAATCAATGATCAAAAAGCTCTTTATACTTTACATACTGTAGGAAATCAAAGGTTCATTATGCAAACGGAAATTCAATTACAAGGGCTGGCATTCAAGTGCATGTTAATGCGAGTAAATAATTCAAGAAAAACTATCAAGTTGTTTAAAATGCAGCCGCCCTGCTTCCATATAACTCGGGTCCATTCATAGTCTCGCCACAGTGTTTAGGGGTCTGACGCCATCTCCTCCCACTTCATTCACAAATCCAGCCACAGGAAACAAGTCACTACACACTCCACTATCCACTTGCCTCCTGTGCCAGCTGCATCGCAGGAAAAGGCCCTGAAGATTTGGGGGTCACAATGAGCTCCAGATGTTGTTGGGGACACTGCAATGTCCAGGGAAAGTTATGTGTAGTGGCCTTGCATCACACTCTGGAAATCTCAAACATCTACCACATGTGATCAGTCACACACACACACACACACGAGGCAGTTTATACAACTGCTGGCCTGACAAAGTCTCCGGAGAGGAGCAAAATGAAAAATGTGCTGCGAGAGCCAACATCTTCATGTAGAAATAACAAGTCCTGCCAGCCCCTGTATTAGCCCCGTTATATCTGTGCAGACATAAACATTAAAATCCAACCCTGTAAATGTTAATATGACAATCCCACGTTAATGCTAATGTGAAGTCTGCTGCAGCATGAGCAGCTGGGGACGGAGAAGCCGCTGCTCGTACTGGTCTATCCTGGTGTGGTGCTGGGAGCTGAAGGGGCCAGTTGTCAGGAGACCACCCTAAACAGGGCCCAAACAACCAGCTGGAGGGATTGAGAAGGCGCCATGTTGCACTGGCTGACCAGATTCTTCAGATAGCTCCTGGGAGGACAGGCTGTCCACTGGCAGATGGGAAGAGGGCTATCTCTCCCACCTCCTCCTTACATCACCCTGAAAAACCCCTCACTCTCTCTCCCCACCACTCCCACTTCAAGCTTGTGTTGCATCTTCATCTGACTGTCTTTCTTCTGCTTTCTGTGCTGTGTTCCGTGCAATGTTGAAAAACGTTATGCACTCCACTGCCAGGATTTGGTTGACCCCCTTTACCGCAGACCAGCGATGAAAGCGTTTGCTTCTTGTACTTTTTCACTTTGTGTTCCATTAAAAACAACAAACTGAGTGATGATGGATACTGTATGTATATAAGATTAGCTGGGAGCTATCCCTCATTTGTTTCAAACAAATAAACTCCCTCCTCTGATCTTTTTTGACAACCATAGCACAGCTCTCAGCAGGTTAACTGCATTCTATTAAACTGAACAATTAGCCGATTCCAACTTGACGGAAAGTGTGGCTCATGATAATTGCGGACTGTTTGGCTGCAACGCACAATTATGTGTGTAAACAAATGGCTGATGGACAAGAGAGCATAAAAGAGGAAGGAGGGAGGAGAGTCACATACAACCACCAGAGGACAAAAGGGAAATGAAACAATCCAGATCAGGACTGAGAACTTTATATGTACCTCCATTCAGGGCAAAAACACTTGTGATAGGAATCTCATAGAAATATGCTTCCAAGAAATGATTTCCAGAAAAAAAAAAAAAAAAAAAAAAAATTCTGCATGAGAGTAGAGTGACGCCTGCAGTCAGGTTGAGCTGATCTCCCTGAGAGCTCTAAGTGTTTTCAGTTAAGTCTTCATTCTCACTCTGTCGCACTACAACAGACGCCGCACCAGACAAAATCATCTCTCACGTAAACACACCACAGGGAGAAAGTTATCTGTGTGTGTGTGTGTGTGTGTGTGTGTGTGTGTGTGTGTGTGTGTGTGTAGTTTGGCCTGAATTTATCTCAAGTATTCCTCTTTATCTCCCAGCTTTAAATCAACATTTAAATCCAATAATAAATTCCATGTGCATGTTAAGTATTAGTCTGCGCTGCAGAAACAAATACTTCATTTAAAAAAATAATCTGTCTCACATGTTTAAAGAACAAGGCGCTCAGGAAAACTTTCAGCCCCCCCCACACCCCCTTTATTTGTATTTGGTCATGTTTATTCAAACTTCTTCTCACAGCCAAAAATAACTTCTATTTTTTTTTTTTTACACGGTTTATTTGAAATTTAAAAAAAACAACACCACCAGCAGAGATTTCCTCATGGGAATTTTATGGTATTATGGTGTTAAAAAAACTGAGCTCTAAACCATTGCCCGTGTATATCTGTAAGTCCACGCACAATCACCAGAATAAACTCATAATCATTATTTCATTTATATTTAGTTCATATTTTCTTCTTCAAAACACTTTTTAGAAAAAGAGGAAGAGATCCATTGAAGTTGAACAGCTGTTAATTTAAAAGCAGATGCATTTTTAGTCCATGTTATTTCTAGTCTTGCATCCCTGCCATGCATCTATATTTTCTTAACAACTCAAAATCCCTCCCACAAAATCCCCAAGCTATTTTTCGCTTATAACCAATTAGCCAGTATATTTTTGCTGCTTTTAAGTTTGAATCTGGACGGCATCTGGAGGGCAAACTCATTACCGGAATCCACACAATCAAAACATCAAAAATAAAATGACAGCGCTGGGTTATTCATGACATAATTGATCCTGAATATGTTCTATTTTAAATGCCCTGTAAGTACAATGCAGACACACGTACCCATGTCTGACTTGGATAATATATAGCACAACTGTAGCATGAACCTTGATATTACACTTGGCTCATTGCCTCAATCCCCAGCCTTTCATTTAACACAATCAGCAGACACCCTCTCTTTGAACTCAATGACAACTTCATATTGAGGGAGACTAAAAATAAACTTTAGTCCCGTCTATTCCCATCACATGAGCCCGGTTTATTACAACGGGTGCTGTTTTCTGAAGTGCCCTGTGTTTTCCACATCTGCCTGATTATGGCTCTTCCTCTGAAGCACAGCTGTCACAAGACCGGGCTGTGTCTCCTCCTCCGATGAGAGAGGCTGCAGACTCTGGCCCTAATTAGGCATCTTAGAGTAATTAGACTAAACACAGCCTTCACGCTCCGCTCTGCTCATTCATCATGCGCCGCGCTCTAGTGCAGAGGAAACGCACTGTATGCACCAGCACAAATGAGCTATACAGTCAGCCGAGTGTGATTCATTCCCCAGGCCCCATTCAGGAGCAGTGTCTGACGACCAAGTGGCACCGTCTTTCTGTGGGGATGTGGAGCTCCAGCCTCCACAGAGTGTAGCCTCAGGAAAAGGAAGAGCTGGAGATCCAGTTGAGTCACAGAGGATGAAATAGTATGAAACAATATCCCATCCCGCTGTTGACTTTGGGCAGAGAGAGGTAGGTGCAGTAACACACAATAGATGAGAGGATCAAGCACTAAATCTCCATAAATCCACTTGTTTAAGACTTTGACCTCTGAGAGTGATGCTGTCTTTTAACATTTGAACTATGAGATGAGATGTTTGACTGCAGGCTAATGTTGTGGTCTGACGGTACAAATCAGACCTGACTAACACACACACAGTGTCTGTTTTGAGTTGCAGTGCAGGTGATTTCACATTTTATGACTCTGAATTAAGCTGAAGCATTTCACAAAAACAAATGATCTCATCTTCAGAATCCACAAAGAAACACTCACCAATGACGATGAGGGTGAAGTTGACGTTGACACTACCAAAGCCGTTGGTAGCTTTGCAGATGTAAGTGCCCGTGTCCTCTGCCTCCACCTCCTTGATCTTCAGGCCCATGCGAAGGATACGGAAACGGATCCAGCCACTGTGGATGTTGCGCCCATCTTTGGTCCACATAATTAGGGGTGGAGGATCTCCTTCCACCGGACATGGTAGCTTAATGGCACTCCCAAGGCGAGCCGACTGTCTGTGAGCAACCTTGTCTGACACCCGTGGAGGTCCTGAAGACACACATACACCGTAACGGTTCATTTGTTTGGGAGAAAAGTATTACCCTGAAGAGGTTTTTGACCCATAGATACAATGTGACATTCGAAAAGCAGCTCATATTGTACGGTTGAATCTGCATAGTGCAATTTCCATGGATTCCATCTCATAATAGTTCCTATAATCCCAAAAAACAAAGCAATGTACTACTTATCACAGGCTAAATTGTCATCACTTTTTTTACTTTCAATAAATGTAAATATATTGTACTTTAAAAAAAAAAAAAGAGTATAAGAGATAATAAAATAAATATATGGGAAGAGAGACCTTAATATGATGAATGATATTTTGGACACTAAATTAATTAGAAAGCAACACTATTCTGGGAAAGTGTATTGAAATCAGCATATTAAATAAAACTTAAACCCTGATTTTCCTGACTAAAACAGGCTGAAAAACTAATTGAATTAGAAGAGGTAATTTGTCATCTTTTTGTCTGATCACCCAGAAATGTTGAAACCAGATTGTAATAATTGGTCAAGCCCTGTCAGCCGCTGCTTAAACAGAGAGGGTAAAGTGTTCTGGCTCTGTTTTTTAGCGTAGTGTGCGAAAGATCAAAGCAATGAGGGGGGCGGGTCACAGTGAGATGGACAGCAGCCTGTTCTCCCTGCTCGTAATTGGCTCAGGTCTGCGCCCTCAGATCTGGTGAAGTGAAGTGGGTCGAAACACCGTGTGATGTGTTCGGAGGCCTGCGCCGCTGCTCACACAGCACCGGGCCTTTAACTAACCCCCCCAGAACCCCGAATCACTGAGATGACTCGACATCGAAGAGAAACAGGAGATTGAGGAAAAAGGGGGGGGAGAAAACAAAAGCAACAAAACCCTATAGCTGCTGCAACGGCCGTCAAAGGTACACAGAGCATGGTCTGTGCCTCAGAACAAATGGCTGGTCTGGTAGCAGTAAAAACAATGGGGAGGGTAAGTACACATGGCCTCTCCCCACACATACACACACGGTCAAACTCAAACACACACATTCCTCCGGTGCAATTCACACATATGGTAAACAACAAGAAGTTCATTATACTGATGAAGCCGCAGTGGAGGAGGTGACACAGGTAACCCCATCTGGTTGTTTAATCCATCCCATTGCTAACAGATGTAACTCAGTGGTAGTAGAAAAAAAAACCATGTAGACTGCTGACCTCAACACGAACAACACCCACACACACACACACACATATATATGTATAAATATACATATATTTACCCTAGGGTTACCCTAACCTTAACTGTAACCATTTAAACCCTAACCACAATCTACATTTTAGCCCTAAACGGAACTTAACTGGTCCTGATAAGGTAAATTTTTATGCCAAAAAAAGTCCTAAAGAGGTAAAAATACAAGTGTGCATGCACGCACACACACATATGTTGTGCTGGGGTTTTTACTTCCTCATTGTGGATGGCCCTTCCTGGCCCACAGCATGCACAGGAAATTGGAAGTGTCATTGTTTATGTCTGTGGAGAAAACGCAACTGCGGTGTTTTTGGCTGTTGTCAGACGGCCCATTTCTCTCTCCTCTCTCTAAAAGGAAGGCAGAACAGAGGGGCTCACTGTTTCTACTCTGCAGTCTCTGATTTAGGACCACAAGCCGGTAACAGCGTTGGCTCGCTGCTGCTGCTGGGGCTCATATGGACTGAGTTGATCTTTAAAGACTAAAACTGCCGCGTAAAAACACAAATATGTTTCTGCCAAAATCGTGAACAAACGGGCTTCAGTTATCGTTTCTGAGTTATGGTCCCACAAGCCACTCGGCAGCATGTTTCTTCTGGATTAATGGAGAGACTCGTAAATACAAAACAAGGCCTGATTCATGTCAAAGGTTGCGATGATGCAAAGTGTCAAAACACATTGAGCCAACGTGGTTCCAGCTTCTGTCAAACAAAAAATATTTCGTAAGAATGTATACACTTCTCAGAAAAAATAAAGAGTTAGGGTAACATCTGAAAGAAAGGTGCACTGCTAAACTTCTCTTGAGTGACAATTATTATACACTACGCACAAGTCTTTTTATGGAATTTCTGCTGAATAAAATGATAGACAGTACGTGAGTAAATAAGACAATGCAGATTTTATTACCGAGCCAGACTGAAGGTTTCCCTGCTTCCTGATTAACCTGAATTATCCATGTGATGGTTTTGGCCAATGAAAGAGTATTACACTCATTTTAAATTGCCATTCACCAAAAACCTAAGCAAACAAACAGGCTAATAAGTGAACAAATAAAATAAATAAATAAATAATAAAAGCACCAGAATAACAAACTGTCCCTTTAACGTTGATGAAAGTCTTGAATTTGGCTTATACGCTCATGCTTAGGCTCCTGAGCTTTCTGGCCTGATAAACTAAAAAGCTTTGGCTGGTGCTTCAAGCACAAGGAATGTGTAACGACTGATTTCCTCCCTCCATCTCCGCTCCTGAAAAAAAAAAACCCTTTTGAAGTTCTTTTGAAAAACAAGACATGAAGAGGTGCTGAAATCAAGGACATCATCTGAATAACTTAATAAGTATTTGTGCTGTGTGCATGACCACCATCCTTTCCTTCAACAGGGACTCTCCTCCTCCACCTCCCCTTCCTCTCTCAAGGACAGGTTCTCTTAACCTTGCAGTTGAAAGCTGAAAACACACAGAGGCCTTCTGTGGTCAATCCAGTGTTGAGAAAAGGGAGAATTATTTTTCTTATCTGTTTGACTGTGAGATTCACAGTTCAGGACGTGCAAAATGCAACATGTAATCACATCATTCTTGTACTGTGGCCGCACTTTTCTCTGTTGTGTTAACTCCAGTCTTCGGAGGCTCTCCAGCGGTTGCTGAACTTACCATTATGGTTTACAGGCGCTGTGATGAATGGGAATCCGCCAGATTTTTGACAAACTGCTGAGCATTTCATGGTGTTTACACAAATTGTTAGAATTGTTAGCTGCTCTGTGAATGGAAAATGGTATACAAGCCCATATGGGCTTCCCCATAGTGCCGCAGTGGCACAGCGCTACTTATTATAGTGCAGCTCCATGTGTGAATGGAATCTTTCATAGCACAGGAAAAGGAGGAGGATGCCTGGCGACTCACAGAATTAGCTCTGTTTTTCTTTGCTCAATTTGTTGATGGATTATTTTTAAGAGAAAGGGGCACATTCAATAAGGGGCATTCTTGAGATTCAGACTAAATATAGCCATTTTTACAAATCAGTGAACAAGGTAGTGAAGTGTTGATCCAGCGTGCAGGCATCCGTGGAAATGAATATGTTCGGAAAAGGCAGAATGTAAATGAAAGGGCAAACACGGGCACACAAGACGACAAAAGCTGCCAGGATTGAGCAATGATCACATGTGCTGGCACCTCCTTCCTCATTTATTTTCTCTTTTATAAAACACCTGTGGATTTGTAATGATTGTGTACAAGCATTTTTCCTCCCATTCAAAGCGCTTTGGGTTGTCTTAGTCTTTGCAAATATGTCAATAAAAGGCCCGACTTGGCTGCTGACAGCAGCACCAATAGTGAACACCTGGAACTTAACCAACTACAATGAGACTAACTTGACAATGCATGCAACACCGTCTGCCCAATACAGGACACGGTAATTCAAACACACGTGTAAACATCTCCTTTTAAAAAGGATCGGGCCTTAATCTCCAGCCAAACGCAAGAAACTCTTACACATCAAAAGGCTTTTGCCAGACTGTAGTGATTCATTGCTTAGATAAACACTGATCCAAGTGAATGTGTCTTCAATATGCAGTATTTATATAGAGGATAAGAAGCAGAGAGACAGATAGAAGCTGGAGAATACCTCCTCCTACTCAGCAGCACTGTGTTAGTTCAGTAGACCTTACAAGAGCAGACAGCAACAAGTTTAATGGAGCTTCTGCTGCAGGGAAATACTCCATCATGCATCTTAGGAGAACATGTACAATACAAATCTTCAAAAGGGCTGGAGAAAAAAGCAAGAGATCAAAGAACACAAGAGAGCAGAAAAGAAATGTTAAAAAAACAAAACAAAAGGCAAAACAAAACAAAACATGAAAGCTAGAAACCAAATCCAGAGTTTGTGACTTCACTTGAGACCAGAGAAGTTGGGTGAAGGCGAAAGATGAGGCCGACACTACAGCTCAGGGAGTGTGTGAAAGGCCAGAGCTTCTGTTCTGAGCCTGCTGCTGCGCTCAGCTATACATTTCACAAGAAGAGATAAAGATCAGCGTAAAACAGTGAGAGAAGGGGGGAGAGTCACCTTGGCAAGTCAAGAAAGGAGGCAAGGTGAAGTGAGGAAGAGGAGGGGTGGGTAGTGACAGGGTGAAAAGGGATGGGATATGAGTGGAGTGGTGGTAGGGGCTGTTCTGACAGCAGTGGGGCAGCGGAGGGTGAAGAACGCCGTCTTTTCTTACCCTTTCAGACGCTTTTCAACTTCACCCAATGAGGCAATCAATACCTGCTATTTTTCCTCCCGCCTTTCCAATCAATAGATAAGAGTGGGGTGAGACCAGTCGGGACAATGGTTCTTTCTTCGTTACCATCTGATGTGAGCTGAATAGCAACTTCTTTGGTGGTGGGAATGGTACAAGAGGAGCTATTGGGTGACATGAGGGACTAGAGAAACAGCAGGAGGGGCCTGGAACAAAAATTAAAGGGGTAAAAGAGGATAAGATGCTCTCGCTGGTCTATCTGATTAAAGCAGACTCACTGGAATGAACAGCGCAGCTTGTTAACAGTGAATCCGCATCTGCCTCATTCTCTAGTGGCTCCAGAACAACAGGCTCCTGCTGACCCCTCATCAAAAGAAACGGGGAAAGAAACAGAGAGAAATTACTCCAGCGTCATAAAGCTTCTGGAAACATCTCCATCACATGGTCTACCCTTAATGGCCCCTACTGTGGAGCCTTTGAACTGTAAGCTGCTATATTTTATTAAAGTTGACTGCCTTCACCCGGCCCCAGCTGCCTCTGTCAGAGAAAAGGAGCATGTGTGTGCGGGCGCAGGATCTCTGTCCTGCTATCATCAGCAATGAGTGCAACAAAAATCCAGGCTACACCCACAATAAATCAGTTATATGTAATTATTTGTCAATAAACGAGGGAGAGATGTTTTCCTAAATCCTGGTCATTACAATACAAGTCTCAATCCAGGCCGCTCCTTAACTTTCCTAGAAAAAGAAAAACCCTACAGTGTATTATTTACTGATACTCTGATCATGTGAATGATCTCTTTTACTTCAGGGTCAGGCATCTGTACTTTTCCAGACTTCTACAAGCACGGAAAAGTATCGAGTCTACCTTATGGAAAGTCTTTGACCTGAATTAATGGAGGCCTTTCATATGATGTTTATGGAGTGGCTGTTTTGTCTTATTACTGGATACTTCATACGAGTTGCAGTGGAACAGCTCGTAGCCTGCGTTTCCTGTGTGCTACCTGCTCAAACACAGCACGGAAATTGGACAACTTTACAGGAGACAGGAGGTTTCTTAGGCTTTTAGTTAAAGGTCCAGTGTGTAAGAAGAATTGTAAGTGCCATGTACTGTTATGCTAAAACTGTAGAGTGAAACACAGACGTAAAGCAAGGCCCTTACCCAAAGAACATATATATATATATATAGCTTAATCTGAGGCTACAAAAACCAAAGAATTATTCATTTATACAAACATACTTATGGGTAGTACCTGAACATGGACAAAGTTATTTATCTGGTGTCATCAAACGCCACCCTGCTACTGTAAATAATCACTATCAAATCAAACGTGTATAAATCTGTTTTTACCAGTCATTTCACAATCAACTATTCACAATAACTATGAAGCACACAACAATTCACTGGTCTTGCCCAGTCACAAAGAGCACACAGTGAGTGGCACTCTAGTCACTTTATCTCACTCCATTAGGCTAAGGCCTGGTGCGCACACAGGGGCTGAGTGTGTGCTTAGGGACACTTATCAGAGAAGAGGCAAAAGGACGAAGACTGGGAGGAGAGAGAAAGGCCAGATACAGTGACAGACAGGGACAGAGGGAGAGCGAGGTGTGTGTGTGTTGGGGGGGGGGGGGTCAGAAGAGGAGTGATTGAAGCCAAGGATGGAGAAGTGGGATGAAGGTGAAAGACAGAAGAGTTGATTTAGAGAGTGGCGGGGAGCAGAGGCTAAGATGGCAGAGAGGCCTCCTTTAACACGCAGCTCATGAGGAGAGGAGGGCTGCATGGGGGAGTGAACAGGGATTAGGTGGGCCAGGCGGCAGTAACCAGGAATCCCAACAATCTCACACCCCACTCCCTGGCTCGGGCTCAGTCTCGGCAATATGACACACTGAGACAGACTTTTCTCTCTGCAGCACAGAGCCGGGCACCATCAAGCACCTGTTTATTACTGTCTTGTCTTACGTTTGGAGATGGACCAACCCACTTGGCACCGAGTAGGATGTTGTGTGAATACTTACACATGTTCCACTGCCCTGGACCATCTGTGTCATGTCTTTTACTCTCTACTACGCCTCACGCAGATGAAGCAAGTTTAGACAGCAAAATGTCATCATTATTATGACCTATCTACCCCTGGTAGCAAAGAGAATGAAAGCTTAAACCCTATGACTTTAGCTTAGGTTTAAACTGCCTAAGATAAATGTTAGGGCACCTGTCTTCCACACCAAGACAGGCTTTAAACACAGCGAAAAACTAAGAAGTTTTGAGTGTGAGAAGAGAGAATTAATCATATTCCACAAAAAGTTTCATAAGTGAATTCTACTGTAGTTTGACAGGATAAATGCTTATTGGGCTGTTTGTATACACACAAACGTTGCCTCAGTCATGTCTGACAGTTTTGGCTGACAGAGCCTATTTTCAGATGGAAGGACGAGCCATTCAAATTGTGTTACATCATTTCTGTTCACAGAGCACAAACAGAGGCAGACTAAATACACACTGTCGCTTGTTTGAAAAGTTGTGAAAAGCCTTAAAATTAAACTGTGAAAAATAAAATTGGAATAACACCCCATTGGTCATAGTAAACTAGGACCACGAGCATTGATAATACATACATAATTAATAGTTTTGAATTTAAATAAATCATTCAAATATAGATTTGATACTTGATACCTGAATTTCAGTACAATTACTTGACACATTATAATTCAAATTTTCAACCCTTTTTTTCTTCTCAATCAGCCATATGAGAACTTAAAAAAAAAAAAGAAGATAATTCACAAGATTTGATGCCGGCCTTTGTTCTTGTTACAAGACAAGATACTCTGGAGACTTTGTTACACTGTTAGCTCTGAAAAAATCTCTGTTGTAGTTGTTTCATGGCCTCTATCTGTCAACAGTGAGGTGCATCCCACCACTCCCAGCATGCCTCCTCCTTCAACCTTCCTGCATTCCACAGTGGGAAAAAAAATAACTCCAACCCGCTAATTGTGTACAACTGACACAGTCGGGAGTCCGGTCTAAAGGTGCTGAATGAGATACAGATGTCCTTATTACGGCAAGTCGTAGTTGTTCAGTGTTGGTCTGATGTTATGTTGACAGACGAATAACATTAGACTATCAAAGAGCCTGTAAATATGGTCATTTTATGACAGACATGCTGTCACCAACAGACCTATGAGTGTGTCTCTGTATGTGTTGTGGTCACATCTCATGACGACGATGATGATAATGATGGTGAAGATAGGTGCTGAGTGCCCCTTGAAGAAACCTGTACTACAGTCAAAGGATCGGCCAGTCGCCATGACACTGGGAACTGGTTTTACACCAGCGCCTTTGTCAACGCAGTCTTTTCAGGATTGGCCAATGACGGACTGTGATGTAGCAAGAGAATTTGGGCAGAATGGAGTGATTCAGAGAGGAGCAGACGGGTGAGTGAGGAAAATAGAAAGGCAGGTGGGACAGAGGTAGAAGGTGGGGGGGCAGTAGGGCGAGACAGGCCAAGGGGTGGAGGAACTGGCAAAGCTCTCACTGACAGCAATGGGGCCTCTTGACAATCCAGGAATATTGTCTGAAATCAATCTGTCAACATGGAGCTGTTGAGCCTGTCATTACAATGTGGTACTCACCCTTTCACAGTGACAATTTGTTCAGTGCTTTCCCAGTTCACCTTACTACCCGCCTGCACAGAGGTCACTGCCCTCTATCCTGTCTGTCTGCCAGTCTAGCGGTCTCTTTCTTTGTTAATGAACTCTCCACACAGAACTGCAACAGTCCTTTTATCAAGGTGACATGCATAAAAGCTGATGGCAGAAGACCAGAATAGATAACCTGCTGTTACACCACTGAATCTCCATATTGTCAACTTTTCAGTCAAGGTACAATAACTTCAATGGGCAGGCGGGGGAGCAGGTTGGGGGCTTTAGGTACCTGAACACGAAGATAGCCAGCCTTCTGTTTTTCTCAGAAACAAGAGCCCCAACAACTGTTCCCCCTGAGCAAACTCAGAGGCTTTTTCACACAAAGAAGGACATTTTCACAATTCCAATCAATCATTAAATATGTGCTCACCTTTAACATCACATTCTGCTTCGACTAAATCACTGCCAAGAATAAATCTCCCAGATCATCCGCTAAGCAAGTAAAATAACGTGCAAAATTCACTATATTGTCAGTAGTCTACACCCAACTGTTGAAAGTAAGCCCTGCACAAGTCTTTCCAGTTCTCAGGCCACAAGTCCCACTGGACAAGAAAAACATTTTCCGCAACTCCTTAATTACCACTGCTATAAATGTCTGAAACAAACAATAGGCAATTAAGAACATTCACACAAGTGGTACAGTTTGTTTCAGTACAGTACGTCACCCCATTCGCATTTCCAAACGTTGAGCAGAGTACCAAAATAACCGATCCATAACATCCCAGTTCTCGATACCCTTTTGTTGAGGTGCCAAGCACAGTGGTCTGGCTCCTGCAGGGTGAAGGTACGTACACTGCAGTCCGTTGTTGGTAGAGGAAAACAGCTGCGTTTTTCCGTACAACCTGCAACCTAGTCTCCAACAAAGCTTGGTAAACCACATGCCAAGAAGGAACAACATAGATGCTGGATGTCCTCCACAGTTGCTCTTTGTTTATTGTGTAACCTTCTTCTTCTTTGTGGAATTACTTTGTGAGCTACACTGTGTTGCACTACTATAATGTTATGCTATTTGCGGCTAACACATCTGAAATAGCTACATAAGTTACGTATGCTGCCCACACACCCCAGGGTGCAAACACTGTGTAAGATCAGGTTGTACTATTCCAAATAGTACCACGGCAAGCTGAACTGTGCGGCATTACTCGGTGGAAACAAGGCTCTACTTATAATAATTTGTTCTTTACAAAAAGAGACATGTTTATTTGCAAATACAGCGGGTAAGTGGTCACAAGTGAAATGACAAGTGGTGCCAGGTGTGAGCTGACGTACTTAAAAACTGTCCACTTGTGATTGGATCGCTTGAGACG
The DNA here is from genome assembly GCF_958295425.1 of Solea solea. Classification (NCBI taxonomy): domain Eukaryota; kingdom Metazoa; phylum Chordata; class Actinopteri; order Pleuronectiformes; family Soleidae; genus Solea; species Solea solea. The sequence goes on along the minus strand of NC_081151.1, from coordinate 19,117,650 downwards.
TGCAAATACCAGGTCTGAGCAGGGCCAAAGTCATTCAGAGTAAACCTATAGGGTTCATACAACAACCTGCAGCAGAGTTCATGGCAATCCATCCAAGGATCAAGATATCCTTTTCCAAATCACAAAAGTCAACATCAAGGTGGCACCACACTAAAAATCCCAATATCACACACACCTTTTCTGAATGTCTCTATACATTTCCACTTGCTTTTTGGATATTTCAGACAAGACCAAATGTTGAACCACCAAACAAATCTGATCAGACCAGCCTAACACACCAAGCGCAGAACGCCAAGTCCGACTACATTCTAGTTCACATGACATTAAGAAAACCAAATTATTGTCTTAGTCTGACTAAAATCTGACTTTTAACATGCATGTTAACGCACTGTATGTCATCTCCAGAGTCAACTTGTTGACATTGAGAGTCAAGTTTGCCTTTTTGTCAACCTAGACACTGTATGAATGGAGAAGTCCTCCAGTCTGCCAAGCCTGTCAAGGCTAGGGGCTGATCCAAGGTCCAAACTCAAGTCTCAGTGCATAAGGAAATCAAATCAGTTTCACTGCATAATGCAGAAGAATTCCAGTCTGGAATAGCAGTAGCTCAGCTATAAAATATGACCGATTACACTTTTTGCTCTTGAAATGGTTTTTCCTCTCTCCAAGTCAAAGCAGGGACACATTTTTCCTTTCGGTACAGACGTGATGGGTCCCTGAATGAAAAATCAGGGCCTCTTTGCATCCGCGCCTCTGCTTCATGCCTTGAGACTGCTGCTGCCAAAAAAAGGGAGCAAACAAATTCCATCACGACAGCCTGTATGCTGGCAATGAAAACTCCTATTTTGAGGTTGTGTGACAAGCAATTGCCCAGACCAGACTCTTTATAACTTCAGTCAATGAGGACAATACAGTAAGAATTTCTGGGGTCGCCCCTAATGAAAAACAAAGTGGAAGCCACTAAGCCATGTGGGGTCTCATAGAAGCTCATTGGAGGTGAACTGAGAGGAGGGACAGGGGGCATGTGTGTCAAAAGCAGAGGAGGCCTCATTCAGAGCATGTTATCCAGCCATTGCCTTACTATGCATGTGCGTGTATGTGTTTGAAACCCCCAGAGAGAGGAGGGGGTATTTGGAAAAAAAAAGGTCTATTTTTGTATTACAAAGTTGACTAACATCCAACTGCTTTCTTAGCATAAACAGAGGGAAAACAATGAAAGACTTGATGATGAGGAAACATATCTTGAAACCATAGGCAGCAGGTACCTCATTGCTGCCTGATATGGTATTCTGATATGTCAGTGTGAGACTTCAGCGGCACAGACTCAAGCAGGCTCTGGCAAGTACAGCAAACAAGCACATACAGTACAAGAAGATGGGACAGATAATATTTCTGCACTTGAAATCAGCCTTTTATTCACGAACATCACAATGACAACTGTTGGACTTGTCCAAACCTGCCCAGTCTGAGCCACATCCTGAGGGCCAACTTGCTATAAAAACAGTGGATACTGTACAATTGTGCAAACAACAAAAGATTGTTGTGGCACATGTTTCGCTGCGTTTGTGTTCATGCCACTGGGGGCAAAAGAGACACAACAGGGAGCCAAGTGGTACAGGAAAGACCTGGAGAAGCAGGGAGGAAAAAAAGGGAAACCTGCTGCTGAGTGCACACTCGTAGATTGAACCGTAAATCAACAAGTTACAAACTATAGTGAAACAAAAACAGCCTCTCCTGTTGAGGGGTGAAAGAGCGGAGCAATAGGAATCTCATCATTTTGCTTTCAGAGGTGACTGAGCAGACAGCTGTGGAGCACAAAAGGAAAGGCTGGTGGAGGAGGAGGGTGGTGGGTCTCTCTCTCTTGACTTGGCTCCTCAAAAGAAAAAGAGAGAGCAGCGCTGGACTGGAGAAATGAAGGAGGCTAAGAAAAAGGGGTTGCGCAAGACAAACACATCCAACTGTGGGACTTAAATGTTATTGTAAGGTCACTTGTAAGGTTCCAGAGAGGCGGACCCTCACCCCCTCCTACAGGCTTGCTTCCAGTCGCTTAAGTCCTCTCTCCTTCTGGCCAAGGGTGTAACACAGCAGCATGAAGTGTGGAGTCTGAACTGTCAAGTATCACCAGATGCTTATTTAACATCAAACAGCTGTCAATTAACAACAACTCTTTATCAACGTGTCCGCTTAAACAAGAGAAGTCAAACCAGGGAGAAGAAACGGTTTGATTCATATTTGAATGGAGACAAAACAACACCTTTATGTGCACTTTGTAAACCCACGCCATGGGTTTTGTGAAAGTTAACAGGAGCAAAAGGAATTCTATTTAACGGGAGCCCAAATCCATTCAGCCGGCAGGAAGAGAGTGTGTGGTCTGAAAACACCCCGGCAGCCAACTGCCCAAACAAACTAATCAGCATTGTACACACACACAGACAGACATATGAGTCAGTGGGATTTTCTTTAAAAACAGGAGAAAATTAAATTCCCCTCATGTAGGTCGGAGCATTAGCATACAGCTGACAGTGACAAATAGTGAAAGCAGACAATACCTTGTTGAAATTCCACATCAATGCTAATTGAAGTGGCCATTAAGGTCAGTCAATGAGGGGAGTGTTGCTCACAGGGATTATATGACCCTGCTAAAGCAAACATCAACTGACCTCCATTATGACTACTTATCACAGCTACAGCCCTTTCTTTTCTTTCCCCTGTGAGGGGTGAAGTCTGACACATTCCACCCTGCGAATGTTTCCTCCTGAACTGTCAGGGTCAGCACTTTGTGCTGATAGATGGGGAACATTGATTGTCGTAGTGGTGGTAACATTATGTCCGTGACCGAAACAGACGCATCGTAGCAGGGAGAATATTATTTCCACCTGGTTTAAAGGAGAAGGAGGCGGTGGAGCAAGAATCGTGGTTGGTTTACCTCTGAGGTTTTCCAAATTGCACTGTGCTCCTTAGATCTAGTCTCATTATCATGACTTTTCTCAGGGTAATTCCAGCCTGCTTAATAAAACACACATATATTCAGGCGCATGAAAGTGCTCATTCAGTCTCGTAACTTCTTCTCACGCACCTCTAAATGGCAGCACCTCAGTAAAACGGGTCCCCAGTCTGCTGCAAGCGCTAAGGGATGAAGAGTGTTTAAAATAAATTACTGCTGCCCTGCTCAACCTGGGGGACAACCGCATGTAATAATCCGTCCATTGTTCTCCACCAGTGGACCCAGACTCTGTAAATAGGGGCTACATCCAGCCAAGAAAGGCTGGGTGGGAGTAAAGGTCAGCTCATGCCTTGTTTTAACGACAGAACATTAACTTAACTCACTTCCTTCAACTTTACGCTGGTGATAAACGGGAGGAAACGCAGAAAGAAGCAAGGAGACGAGTGAGAAAGGTGCTAGTTGTCCGGTTGGATAAATACACAAGGCTGAAGGTGTTAGCATAGCTGCACTGATTAGAGCTGAGGTACAAGTTGTGCGACGTTTGACTTTCCTTAAGTTTGCTGACTTGAAAAAAAAAAAAACAGCATAACACACAAAGTAATGTCATTGTGTTTAAAATGACTAGATAAAGCATTAAAGTGTGAGGTGAACAAGGAATGTAAAAAGCATATTGCGCCACAGTACAGCAGACCTTCTTCAGCACAGCCCCCCCCCCCCCCCCCCCACAAGTACTCATAAGCTTGGCCTACAATCCAGAACACCTCTGTAACACCTTCTTACTATTCAGGAGCTATTAAAAAAAAGGTAAGAGGACTTTGGGGCCTTTGGTTAGTGAGAAACAAGCCTCATTAAGGTTGAAGGAAATGGATTCCTGTCTAGGAGCCAAAAGGCCCTGTGATTTTAAGAGCCCTTGGCATACTATTTATCTCATAGTACCTTCTTGTAATGAAACTATGATGTAACTCTGCTATAAAATGCATTTTTTTTCCAAACAGGGTTGCAGAGTAGTTTGCATGCGCTAAACTTCACCAGATGGCACCATGTGTTATGAAGATACAGCAGATTTTTGAACACGTAAATGTACTTGTGTACACTTGTATAACTGCATTTCATGCTTCTAATTAACATGCATTTGCAACACAATTGTTAAGTGTGTGTGTGTGTGTGTGTGTGTGTGTGAGAGAGAGATCATTGTTTGCTAGTTGTGGTGCGTAACAGGGACACCTGGTGCCTCTCTGTTTCTCCCAGGGTGCATTTCTGCAGATCCATATGTCCAGACGGCTGCATTCCTCAGTTAGTGGAGCCCGGCGGTCCCCAGGCCTGTCACCACATTAGAGGCTCTGCTGGGACACATCACTGAGCACCTCCTTCAGCTGCTGGGGGTGGCAGAGCACCAGAGGGGGAGGAAAGAAGTCACTGGGTTTGGAGGAAGTGCCGGGGGTTCCGGGTGTGGGTGAGTGGGGGTCTCTTAAGAAATAATTCTTGCTTGGCCAAATTTGAGCGGGGAGAGGGCGGGCCGTGTGTGTCGTACAAGCGCAGGGGGTCCGGGGTCAGATGTCACCTAATGATTGACAGCAACAGGCTTAAAATTTGTTCACCCAAACATGTTGTTTTCTGTCTGAATTTGTTTACATAAAGACAACTAAGTAACACCTAATTCAAAGATGCTGTGTCCTCTAAAATTGAATTTACATTCGTCAAACGATGTCATCATACGTTGTTAAATTTTACAGGCACAATTTTACAGCCTCGCTGGCCTTCGCTTCGCTATAAAAGCACACATTTGGAGTGAAAACCCCCCTGACTGTATTTTACAGTGTGTCAGAGGAAAGCGATTGCATTTGAACTGCAACTCAGTATCGCTGTGCTTCTGCTGACAGGCCTGTGGAATACAGTACGTACACTTCACACGTTGTCAAGCATCATTCAGAATCATCTCACTCAGACCGACTGCCAACAACACAACTGCGATGTGTCTATCCGTCTGTGCATCTGCAACCAATTCTCAGTGAGACTATTACCAACAGTCTGTAACTTCTTCCTTTGAGTCTGACACAGAGTGAGTTCAGAGCCATCGGACCTCCGCTCTCAAACATACCATCAGATTCCCCTTTGGCTGTCTCCTTCACTGACATCTGTTAATCTGTAAACATACAAAATTGCCAGTCTAATCTCATTTAGCCTTCACGTCTTGTTTACTTTTGGTAAGGCACGGCTGCCATGCTGTGAATGAGGCATTGTCTACAGACCCGCTGATCTAATCTCCGCCTCTAAACTGCCACCATCCCCATCACCATCACCTGCTCTACCTCAAGCCCTGAGAGCAACATGAAGGAATTCTACCTATCCGACACCTCCTGAGTTCACTTCTATGTTGATGAACAGAAGGCTATGGAGGTTCTGCGTACTTTGCCAGTGCAAGATCTTCCGGGAAATTGAGACTGACTTTCAGACTTGGCTTTCAGATTATTGCGTTTAAGTCTAAGAGTTTCAACTTTTGGCTCAATCTTGCAATCATGCTACTGGATCGCATCAGACACGGTGCAGTAGTCCGGGATGGCGGCGGATGAAATCATAGAAATTGCCTCAACAGTTACTCACAAGCCTGTTGACAAGCGGACTGTAGGTTGACTTTAAAAAGGAAAAGTATTGATACTGGCACAACAAACAGTGCAGTGAGTTGTGGTGAGGCTGAGGTCTCCCACTCTCCTCTCAGTGTTTTGGTCATGAGTGTGCACACACACACACACACACACACACACACACACACACACACACACACACACACACACACACACGCAGTGATATGAGGCAGTTTCCTTGACCAGCCGCGGGAGAGCTGGACTCTTACACCAACTTGTGTTCTTGCACCCTGGGAAGCTGATGGATGATGTTTGTTTGGTTTAGCTGAATTGAATGTGAACACACACACACACACACACACACACACACATATATATATATACGCAGCCAAGACTGAAAAGCACACAAACTGTGGGTAGGGGCAGTCCTGCTCTCTCTCGCTCCCCCTGGCCTGTGTTGATTTTGGGCTCTGTTTAGAGATTTTTTTTTTTACATTTTAGTTTTCCGTCTACTTCTTGGTGAGAAACCATTAAGAGCCAACTGAGGCTCTCTTCATGCTCACAAGAAACCAAGCAGTCAACGTGACATATGATGAGCTATGAGTCTGGTGTCACCTTTCATGTTTTAAACATGAGGGAGGAGGAAAGTGTGTGAAGCAGCTCTCACCTCTCGCGCAATCTGTCAGTAGGGCAGCCTCGAAGACGAACAGCACAATCTTCAGGACGTCCATGCTGTCCAAAGACAACTTCATGTTCCTTTAATCTGAAAGACACACGGCCACAGTGACACACTGTACATATAACACATACCAGTCCTCAGAGAGTAATGTTTGAGGTTTAAGGGAAAGCCAAGACATCCGTAAGTTCTAAAAAATAACTTTACATTACTTAGTCATGTCAAAAGATTGCACATGCGTTTATAAAGCTATTTCCTTGTCACTGTAAAACGTTTTCTTGCTTTTTAATGGTTACTGGGGCTGAACAATGTCACCACAATTGAAGATTTCCAAATCTGCCTATAGCTAAATGTCAGGTAAGTAAAAATAGATCGATTTTTTTCGCCTGAAGGCAAGTTGAAGAAACGGGTTCAAACTGAACAAATGCTTTTCTGTTGAGCAGAGAAACATTTCACACATCAGGGGTAAAACATTCAAAGCAATTACTGTATATGTGTTATGTCTCAAAGTATGTTTGCACAAAGCGTAGCTATTAGACGTTGATAAGGATCTTTCAATGGCTTTTCCCTCCATCTAATAAAATATAACAAGTGATACATATAACTGCTTCATTTAAATAACCATTCATTTAGAAACTCTCATAGTCTCTCCAATTTTGTGTCTGCACTGTAGTGCACTTTAAATAAAGTTTAAAGTGTTTTAATGTTCAATACTTTGAATAAAGAAAAGTAATAATAACCACTTTTTTCTGAGAGAAAAAAAAAGTGTAATCTTAGTAGATGTTACTTATAAATAAGTAATAGGCCAATTAACAAGATAATAACTGGGGTAATTAATCCACATTTAAAGCAGAGTAAAAACATTAATCAGTTTAAAATAATACACAAAATAGACATTTTAAATAAATATAAGGATAAAAGAACAGCAGCTTTTATCAGGACGATAGTGGAAATCATCGTGTTTTAAGTCAGACGTATTCTTGTGTTGTACTGAGAACATTAAGAACTCTGTTTAGAATACTGTAAATATGTAAATATTTGGTGAGGGTATAATGTAGTCTATAAATTGAGTTGTGTTTAATAGGAATGGGGATGTACGGATAATTTTATACTTCTGTCTACTCCTTTTCCAACATCATCTATCCATCTTTAACAAAACAGTTCATGTCTACCTTTAATACACGTCCATATTTACTGAACCCTTTTTAACTGCTACTGAGGAAAGTGAACGTCCAAAATAAAGCAGTTTAAATGTAAATATGCAACATATGAATGAGTATAAAATGAAATTATATTGGATAAATAGTAAAGTTAGCTCTGCTACAGGCTCCAGTCTGACTCAAAGCTGGTTGAACTCAAATGTAAACAGCTAAAAAAAAAAAAGCAAAGCTAACTCTTACATGTAACTGTCTAACTCCCCCCACACACTTTATTCACTCGTTGTCACATTTCTCCAACTTAGTGTGTCTCTCACGTGTAGCTTCACGCGGAATAAACAGAAAGTTTACGGAAAGTGTTTTTCATGACTGTCACGTACCTGGACAGCGAATGAATGAAGTCAACCTCGTCTGAGCCTCTTGGCAGAAACGCGTTTAGCTGAAGTCCGTGTTGAGTCCATTAATCAAAAGTGACAGTGGTCGACTGCTGCTGCTGCTGCTCACCAACGTCTACAACACACACACACACGCGCGCACGCACGCGCCAGCAACACGCGCCCGAACAGCAAATTCAACCGCCTGATAAAAAAAACCCCGACAACTTCGCTGACAACAAGTTCCAGGAGGGAGAGTGTGTGGAGCTGAGTCTGTCGTAGTCCGTTGTGTCCATCGAGTGACTTCCCCAGTGCGCAGCGCTCTCGCTCTGTCTCTCTCCCTCACACACAGCTGTGGACCAATCAGAGGCCGAGGACGGAGGTCGCACGCGCTCCACTCTCACGCGCACTAACTTTAATCACACACACAGAGCCGCTGTCTGTCTGTCCGCAGCTGCTGGACACTGATGTTTTTACTATTTGTCCGTCAAATTACTTTTGTTGAAAACCTGTTGAAAAAAAAAATGACAAAGAATTTGAGTCTTCAAGCCTAAAACAGTGGACGGACACATGGTCAGTGTCACACAAAATACACAAAATATTAAGTTTTTTTGGTCCGAGGTCCAGATTTTTGCAGTTTAACCCTTAACACGGAGGGAAAAGTACTACTTTTCTTCACTTAAAATCACAGTTCTCTCCCCTTCTGATGCTTCAGGTCATCTTTAATAGACCACAACTTCATAAATGCATTGAGCTGCTGCGACGTGATAGTCAACAGGTGTACCTTATATAATGGCTGGCGAGTGTAAATACAGTGTTAGGTGATGATGACAGATGGTCAAGCTTTGAAATGGGACTTCCCTTTATCATATAGAGGGCGCTACCTGCAACCTTGTATTATTAAATTTAGACTTAACTGGCCCCACCTTGTTTGTTTGTTTGTCTCGCCATATATTATATATAAGTACTACATTTTTTTAAGTATTTAAAAAAAATATTGACCGTTGTCCTCCTGTATGAACTTATTATAAACTCACATCACAGACTCAACCCTCCCTGCATTCATTATCAAAACACTGACTTTAAAATGACTAGATTGCTCCTGACCTCCTATAGAAATGCATGTTTTTTTATAGTATAAACGTGAACTTCACCTACGTGACACTCTGTGAAGACATCATAAGCACGTGCTGCCACCTAGTGGACTGCAGGTAGACTGCTGTGAAAAATGAAATCACAGCAAATTTTCAATTCATCCTTACTAGAAACATGTTTAAAAAAGTACAGTAGCAATATTTATAAAGTAAAGTTGAATTTTTTTTGGCGGGGCGGGGGGGGGGGGGGGGGGGGGGGTTCAAATCCCGGGAAGAGCCCAATGGCTGGGGTGCCCCTGTCTAGTTTGTCTGATACAAAAAGTGTATTAATTCTGAGCTAATGAAAACCAACAATTCATACATAGAGGTGATTTGTACACTTTAAATTACAATTTCTGCTAAATCAAAACGAGTGGATCTATAAGGCGAGCCACATGGTTGGTGTAGTGGTGAGCACTCTTGCAGCAAGAAGATGGATGGACCTGGATGGAAGTTGATTTTGCATAATATGTCCCCTTTAAGGCAGGAAACAGTCCAGTATGCCGTCGTCAACCTGGATAAAAACACATTCCCACCCACTATGTAATAGTTCTTCAAACTTTAGAAACTCGTGATTAACAGCATTTTCTGGGTGAGTAAGACTCACTAACCCCCTCGGAGTAAAAAAAAAAAACATCACTGTGACTCTTTAACAATATGGAAATGTTGAATATAGCAGTGTGTCACTCCGGCTCCCACACAAAACTCAGTTCAGCAGAGTGTTGCTCATCAGAGTGTGGCCCACGCCACCGACTCAGGTCTGACAAAACAGTTGCAGTTTGCACATTTACAGTAAATATTCAAGAATATACTCCATGTTAGCGATAAATACCAATTCGTTTCTAGAAATCAACTATGCAAATTACAAATATTGCAAGCAGTACTTCCAGTACTGCTGTAAAAGCACATCAAATCATGTTTTTGGTTTTTTTTAATCAGGAAAAAGTAATTTATTTCAATATACATTGCATTTAAAACTATATAACATTATTTGTTTGATGAGTATTTTTACACAGCTCTGCTCATGGAAATGTACTGGAATTTTTACAAAATAAGACCAAGCTCTGAAATAATAACAATAATAATAATAGGATATCCTGCCCTTTAATTATGATAATGATTCCATGTTTTCTTCTTTTTTCTCCTCACATAAAAGCAATCATAGCTTCATACATTGTTTTTGTTCTTTATAAAAGAAGTGATTTTGCACGTTCTTCGATGAAAATAAGCTTTTATCCAACAGTAGTTTCTGATGATGTACTGCCTGAGAAGCCTGCTTTAAGTCAGAGCAGAATGGACATAACGTGATATAAACAGTGACGCTGTTTCGTCTCAAGACCATTCACGTGACACAAGTGTCATATACTGACAGCATGGAAGATACTTTGTTTGTTTTTTTTATCAATGCAATGGAAGCAGATTGAAGAGCAAAAAAGGAAGTCCGATGTAAATGTAGCCGGTCTGGGAACCAAACATCTGTTTCAGACCAACGACAGAAAGGAATAATTTAGTGTAAACAAAAATCCGCACAGCTTTTCTCTCCAGAAATGGCCTAAGAACTACAATTTAAAACAGAAAACAACTGCCTCTTACGAGTGCAGAGCCACTGCAGTTAGGTGTTATATTGCACTGTAAATAAGTGTGAGGAAGGGAAAACCATTAGGGCAATAATTGGCCTGAAGTCTGAAGGCCGGCCCCTGAGAAGGACTACGATTCAAAGCATGTTGCTCGCATTGAGGTGATTACAGCACTGAGTACAGAGAGGTCAACTCTCCACTAGGGGGCCTTCAAGACCTGATAGTGATGACAAAGGAAATCCCTTTTATCCATCAAGTGTGCAGCAGAGTCCAAAGGAAAAACTAAACATGCCATGGTGCAACTGTAAATGCAATGGGCACAGCCCATTACCACCAAAAGCTGAACAGTCAGTCCTGTTGGAATCTAGACCCCATTTGTCAAAGTGGTACAGAATTACACATTCATTGACATTAAAACATGAAGGAATCCCAATATAAAAGCATCGGTTTTCAGTGGTTGCTTCACTGGGCCTGAAAATTGGCTTCAAATTCCCATATATAGCAACCGTTTACTGAAGACATTTTAGTGTAGCTGTTACCAGAATTATCCTTATTTACATGGTTATCATGACTTACATTCTTTTGAGTAATCCGAGTCCCAAGGGAGCTCTGGCACAAATGTAGGAAGCTCGCTAAAGCATAAGAAAATATGTCACAAGTCCTTTAATTTACACCTAAAGCAACAACAAAAAAACCCCAAAGTAGTTTGTTCCGAGTTTGTGTCGCAAACCGCTACAGGACACTCCTTGCACAACGCCAAAGTTCAAAATGTGTTATTGCCTGTTCATTTCCTTTCTTCTTTTTTGCAACTCTATAATCACACAGGCATTTGTGAATGATTTGTGTTAGCTGGGTACAGAAATCATCCCTGTGGTTCCCACTCAGGCGCCGGCATCTCTCACAAAGCGGCTCCCGTCGTCACTCTGAAGTCTTCCTTGTCAGGAGTAAAAGAAGACCAGAGGAGTGTGGCGTTTGCTTTGCGCACAGCTGTGGAAACTGTCTGTTGCATATGAGCTTTGTTGTGCCGGACGGAGAGCTTTCTGTTGGCGACACAGGGTCAGATGCCGGCCTTGTCGCTATAGAAGGGTGTGACGTGGAACATGTAGCAGTGTGTGCAAACCCGCACGGGCTTCACCTGGCCGTATCGGGGCAGCGGTGCAGAGTGGGAGGAGCAACGAGAGCAGAAGATCTGAAAGGAAAAGAATGTCTTTATTCACCATTTCAGCGAGCAAGGTTATTATCGTTAACGAAAACGAACAGAAACTAAAATTGATTGACATTTTCGTGAACTGAAATGAAAACAAAAACGTTTAAAAGTTTAATAGACGTGAACTAACTGAAACTGAATTGTGTGTTTACAAAACTAAGTGTGTTTATATTTTTTCGATTTGTTTTTGTTTACAATGTGCAAGTTAAACAGAACATTTGTTATGTAGTTAATTGGGTTGATTGGGTGTTTATCGACATGAATCAAACCTTTAGTCTTTTATTGGGTTTATTGTTTGTTTGTTTTTTTAATTTTGCTCATGTTTTTCCTCAGATTGAGCTCCTGAGACTCCTGGCTCACAAACAATGTAATGTGTCTCATGAGGGGTATTTATTATTATTATTATTATTCATGTTATGTTCATGTGTGTCTTTAGTCTGTTAGCATCCAACCTCTATCCTAATACATTATTAAAATGGTATCTTTTGCTGGGTTTTGATGACACAATACTTTACTTAATTATTTATATTACAAAAAAATAACACTAAAACTAATAAAAACGTAACTAAAAATAAGCATTTACAAAAAAATAACTCGCAAACCCACTCTTAAAACTACCTAATTTCAAAAACAAAACAAAAACAAAAACTAATGAAAAATCCAAAACTATTATAACCTTGAAAGGACAGCGACCGTACCTTTCCACAGCTCCTACAGTGATGCTTCCTGCGGATAACAGTGAACGGTGCCTTGCAGGCAATGCAGGAGTTGCAGGCTTCATCGGGGACCCAGTCAGGAGGGTCTAACACGGAGCCAACAAGAAAACACAGTCAACACGGGGAAGCAAACCTGCTTCCATCAGCAGGGGAAAATAAGTGGGTTACACATTAATGGTAGGTTGCAGATTAGCTGACCTTCAAACTGGCCCTCACGTGCCTTGGCTGCCAGCTCTGAAGAAGAAATGGTCTCCTGGCAGAGCGCACAGTCCTCCAGCACGGCACTCCGCAGAACAGGACCTGCTGGACACCACGGGACGAGAAACCAAAGTGGCGCTTCAATAAATAATACTTCATGTGAAATTATCTGATGATTTTTTTTTTTTTTGGGTGGGTTCACACTTTATTTCCCCCCCCCCCCACGAGACAATTTCCTATTTTGAGCGAACAGGCATGTAAATTAATGAGGCAGCATCTGGGTCAATGAGAAGCACTCGACCACGGATCCATTACTTCAGCCGATACCTACGCTCACCGGCCGTCTTTTTAAGGTACACTTGTTCCGCTGCAATGCAAATATATAATTAGACAATCACATTCAGGCATGTAGACATGATCTAGAAGACGACCTGCGTGAAACCGAGCGTCAAAATGAAGAACTAAAATAACCATAATAACCTTTACAATCAGCAGATTGGCTCCAAAATTGTATCAAAATAGTGTAAAGACAACGCGTCTCACACATGTCCTTTACCTTTCTTTTGCTTATCGTCGTCCCCCTCCTCACATTTGGTTGCCATGACTTCAAAAAGGGTCTTGAGAATGCTGCGGAGGTCACTCGCATAGTTGGTCTGCAGCTGATCAGCAACACCTGCAGCACACACACACACACACAATGTGAAATCAGCAAAGTGAGACAATAGAGTGAGAGTGACAGAGAGAGAATAAGGGGGGAGAAAGAGAGAGAGAGAGACAAAGTGTTACCACAGAGATATTCAGATGGGATTAGTTTTACATGAGGAGGTGAAGGTAAAGTAATTATCACCAGCGCTTTTTATTCAATTTTAGTCCCGTTACCAGATAATGTCAGTAAAGATTACGGTGAATGAATCCCGTGGGAATAGACCAGCAGTAAATGTGTGCGTAAATATTCTGTCCAAAGTTTTCCAAGCATGGATAGAGCCGCTATGTTGACGGAAGTCAGGGATCACCAGATTTACTACCCTCCTTGCCCCAATTAACCCCTCCCAACTCTTACTGAGATTTCTTATCTCGTGCAAACTGGCCATTAATGTTATATTAATGTCCTGTGGTTAAATTACATTACTTCCCATATAAAATGTATCCTGTCAGAGAGAGAGAGAGAGCTTTTACCTGATATACAAACGAAGAGACGGTGGATGAGGTCACTGCTGCTGTGGAAGCGTGATCGGATCTTGTTCCTGGCGGCCAACTTGGCACCTTCCAGAGCCAGCTGGACCTCTTGCTGGTCCAGGTCGTCCGATGAGCTGGGAGTCAGGCTGCTCACAGGGCTAGAGGGAAGTGATAAAAGTGACTTCATCTGAACCAAATAAACACGCACAACTAACACGCCGAGTGTATTCATTTATACATTCATCATGGGTCAAAATTACACTGAAATTAAGTTTTACCGAAAAATAAATGTCAATGTTTGAATGACAGATGCAGAATGTGGTGTGAAAACTGTGATAAGAAAACAAACACACTCGGTTTCCTAAATATTCAATTCACTGAGCTGCAAATGCACGTCTGAGAGGATGGATTCTATTTTAGCTCCACTGCATTTACACCGAGCATGAGGCTTCAACTGTAGCTCATTAGGAAAGAAGTGAATCTGAACAGAGACTGGAATAACGGCTGAAAACATCTTCCATGTTAAGACTATTTTGTCTTATTGTAATTACCCAGTACCGGAGTGTGAGCAGCGTGAGACACTCACACAAACACATGACACTTTTTTTTAATTAAGGAGGATGATTTACCTGGGAGTATAAGCACTGCTCGACAGACTACATGTGGTGACCGACACACTGTCACAGTCACTAGCTGACACAGAGCTGAGGGGAGAGTTCTGAAAACTAAAAAAAAAAAAATAACACCCAAATAAATGATGAAAATGGCAAAATAAAAAAGCAAAACAATAGATGTATCTAATTAAGGCAACACGAATTGTAAAATAGTATAAAAAAGTGTGATGAAATATGGTAAATATATCATTTTTATGTTGATGTACGGAGCTAATACATCAGAAATTAAACATAAACCCAAAAATATGTTTAAATGAATTGGAAATATAGAAATGCCAGCACACCTGGAGCTCCTCCTGCTGTCCCCTTTGGTGTCCTTCTCCTTATTTCCTGTCTTGTCTTTCTCCATCTCCTTATCCCTCTGTCGGATTCCACTGGCCTGCTGCTTCTTTTCGGTCCTCGGGTGGTGGTTGCACGGGGATTGCTCATCTCTGCTGGAGCTACAGTCGTGTGCAGCGCGCCCGGGCCCTGGAGCCAACACCAGGCACTTCTCACAGAACTGGGAGTTAAAATCCTCCTCCAGTGGATCTGCAGGGCTGCGGGAGGACGGGGGAGTCACCTGGGCGAGCTCCCCCTTACTGTGCGGCTCGTGACCGCGCAGGGGCAATCGGCAAGCAGAGGACTGGATGACGGTGCTGTTGGCTGCGCCCTTGGATTGTTTGTCCAACCCCAGAGCGAGGCCCAAGCCCAGACCGGTGGTCTCCGTGGTTATCGCGTCGTCATGGCCGTCCTCGCAGCTCCCACAACAGACACACGAGTTAAGAAGGCAGTGAGTGGCCACCAGGGGGCTACAGGGCTCAATGTCAGAGGGAGCGGGCCTCGGCAGCAACAGCTTGTCCACGGCCAGCTCCGTCAAGCTCGGGGAGCCCGGGTTGAAGATGACTGTAGCAGATAGCTTCATACCGCCCATACGATGGGCAATGACCTCCGCCGTTTCAGAAGCTGTCCCCTCTAAACCCAGCTCCCACCCGTTAGTGTAAGGCAGAGGCTCGGAGCCCGGACCGGCGGTGCATGGCGGGAGCTTCGCGTGATGACAAAGCGCGTTCTGGCCACGTGGCTGAGGACATGGCTGCTCTGACGGGGTCTCAGTGTACCAGCCATTCCTGACCGAGTCTGGTCGTGGCCCCTGCTTCCGTTGCACGACAGGAGCAGACTCTGGGGCTTTAAAAGGCGACGCGACACAACTACATGCCTCTTTCGAGATGCTGTCTCCTGCTGCTTCCAAGTCCTCCATGAAGAACACCCTGTCCTCCTCCTCTACATTGACACGTGTCCTTCCCCGGCCCACCAGAAGCCTGCGGGGAGACGCATCAGTGCTGGAAGCCCCACTGGAGCCTCCTGCCTCTCCTCTTTTGGGAGTGCGAGCTGGGGACTGGCCCTGACTAGGAGGCGACAGCAGGGTGGACATCTCGTCTCCTACAAGGTACACCATCATGTTGAGCTGCTCAAGTTCCTCCTCGTCATACTGCATGGAACACGCCAGCTCAGCCTCCTCTGCCTCCTCACATAACAGGCCCTGTTCCTGCTCCTCCTCTCCCCTTTCAGTCTCCACCTCCTCCCAGCCCTTTTCCACTTCCGTCCGCTCCTCCTCCTGGCTGGGACAGACATACAGAGCCAGATGCTCCTGCTCTCCCTCACTCTCCCCCTTGGAAGTGTCATTACCGTGACTGCAGGATGACTGATTTTCTTGGACTGGTGCTGGTGCGCCGTTTGAAGCCAGCCCCTGGCCCGTGGACAACTCCCAGTCCTGAGAGATACACAGGTTCCTCTCTAGTGTTACCAGCTCCTCTTCACTCAAGGTCTGCAGCAGATCTCTGTAAAGGCGTCACAATGGAGCTTAAACTTCATGCAAAAAATAGAAAATAATAACTTTGTGAAGTGTAATACTCTTGTGTTGTACCTGATTTTCTTTAATAAAGTGCGAAAAGGTCGGAAGAGCTCAGACATGTCCTCTGATTTTCGGTGTAGGTTGAGAGGCCCCTCTGAATACACAACCAGCCCACTAAAAATATGTTTAAAATTCTGTGAGCGGGGTTGGGAAAGAGCAGAAAACAAAGGAAGAGGCAGGAGAATGGAAACACTTACCACACAATGGCTAGTCTGGGAATTGTAAACATTAGTGCAGGTTCATAGTCATCGATCATGTCCTGCGTGAGGTAGCCCAGTTTCAGGGCCCTGAGACAACAGACAGGAAGAAGACACATGATTAAAAGAAGACAACACATTATCTCTGTGTGGATTCTGGTTTAATACCGAGATGAAATTTATATCCGTCTAACTCACCTCTCCACGGTCTCACAGAAGAGCACAATCACCTCCTGCTGTATATAGTATTCTTTGGGAGACTTCACAGGCACCATGGCTGACACATAACTGGCAAAGGAAGAGCAGGAAGAGGAACATAATGACAATTGCAGCATCTTTTTTTTTTTTGCAAACTGTGCACCGAAAATAATTGAGCGAGTGACAAATGTGGTTTTCATCTCGTTGATGCGATTGCCATTAACGCCGGCGCCTTCATTTACCTGAGCTCAAACTCAGCAAAAAGGCTGTCGAAATGTCGCAGTGCGTCTTTCATGCGGTCTGTGTACAAGTTGAGGTCTCTCAGGGCCTGGTCTCGGGTGATGTTCCGAACCTCCTCCAGGCTACGAGTGAGATCCTTAGCCAGCGGTCTCATGGCTATGCTCTCTATCTCCCTGTTCATTATGATGGAGCCAGCGGCCAAACACTGCACACACACACACACATATACACGTGATACATTTTCACACAGAAGATTAAAAAATGACATTACAGCAGAGACAACGCAGTTTGTAAAAGTGGTTTCATGTACATTGATGCATGTGTAAGGTTTTGTTTTCCTTCAGAATGATGCTGGAGGGAATACACTACCTCGGCCCCAAACCACAGCTGCCCTGCCAGGTTGTCATGACGGATCTCCTCTGGGAACTTGACACAGAAGTCTCTGTTGGCCCGGTCGTTGGAGATACATTCATCCATGATCTGATTGATGATGTTCAACACACTGTCCTGCAGACGAGCACAAGAGTGTCAGGAAAAGACATTGAGCGAAATAGTCGGAGAGGTAATCATGCCCGGGTGGAAACCGGTTTTAAGACATTGAAGAAGTGCATTGTATTGCAGCATTTAAAGACCACCGATTAGACACAGAACGAAAATTATTGGACAAGTACATTAGACAATTGTGGGCCTTGCAAGCTCAATAAAAATATAAAACCAAAGCTCATAACTCCAGCAGTGAAAATGCAGTGTCACACACTGAGGAAGACTTATGTGCTGCTGGCATGTACAGCAGCCATAACAATGACTTACAATGAGCCTTTCGCTCAACCATAGCCGCACTGTGCACTGTAATCTTGTCAGGCACAGCACTGCGTCTTTCTCTGCTCACCCCGAGGAGAAAGATTAAAAAGCTTTGAGAGGCAGAGCTTAACCCGCCGAGTCCTTTATGGCCGTGTGCTGTGCATGTGCCTCGGTCCGGCTTGATCGCCACCCCCGCTGTCTGCGAGCGTCTCCCGGTGGGAGAGACCAGTGATAACCTTTGGTACGGCTGGTTTCCAGTCATCCAGGGGATAGTAGCTGAGGTGTGATGCTCATGTCTGTCAAAAGACCCGACATTCATTCACTCTTTTCCGTCCATCTATGACCCTGTACCTTGTTCTGTCTCTTGTGTATACCATTTCGACTCTATCTCTGTCCATCTCAAGCACATATGCTTGCCTCACCGTAACAAAGGCAACGTCCCCCCACAGAGGCCCATGATAGCTGCGTGACAGCTTCAAGTGCAAATTTTGGCTCGAGTGCACTTGCCTTCTATTCTCGGGGCCTCAAGGCTGATGCGATACAACGCTGCTCAATTCCGTTCTCCGAAATCCTCGAGTCCTGGAGGCACGCCACCGAAACGACTTCTCTTTGAGCATCTAAGTACCGAGAGTTGGCTTTCAAACTTTTATTTACGGCAGCTTGCGAAGTGATGAATCAGAGACTTCTTTTCATATTGTGCCCAGGTTTTCCCCCGATGCCCGAACATGACAACATGATAATGTTGAAAAGATGATCTCCTGTTTCCTCCCACAGTCCAAAAACACACAATAAACTGACCTTAGGTGTGAGTGTGAGAGTGGATGGTTGTCTCTATATGTGGCCCTGTGACGGACTGGCAAACTGAACCCCGCCTATCGCCCTATGTCAGCTGAGATTGGCACAGCACACCTCGCGACCCCCATGTGGAGGATAAAGCGGTAGAAAATGGCTGGATGGAAAAGAGGGTAATATACCAAAAAAAAAAAAAAAAAAAAAAGGGCGCAAAAGAATAATTAGAGAAAGAAAGCATGACAGATTTACAGAGACAAGTATCGAGGAAAAAGAGACAGAACAGTCGGGGATTGAGCAATGACCTTATTAAGTGGCTCTCCCCTGAGAGCTAAAGCAGTGGGGGTGGCTAAGACACAACGGGCCAAATGACCCCCTCCAGCTCTCTCAGCACGATGCAGCAAGGCAGCCATCACTCATGCGCGGCATCACCTTTAAAAGCTCCTCTCCTCCGCTGACCTCATACGAGGCTAAAACTATCATTTGTATCACTAATTGTCATAATTTACCCACCATAAGATTCTCCATTTGCGTTTCACTTGATAGTTAGTTTAAAAAAGACTTTGAATACATTCTTGTCCAAAAGTAGAGTTACTTCAACAGTTAAAAACACCTCTGTCTTAAGAAGCAGCTCTCATATAATGACCCACATGACACATTGTTGTTATCAGCGCTAAGTGTTTGTGTGTGTGTGTCCGCGGGCTGCTTCAAAACAAAGTCCACTTATCTCACCTTATCAAAGGAACTGTTTGACACAAGAACCAGGCCAAACAACCGTATTGCCACGCCTGCGTCCGCCAAGGTGTCTATCTTTCAGTGAGATTTCAGTCATAAAAGAAAGGTCAACCCAGGTGACCGTGTGAAATGAAAATGATCTAAATGAATTCCTGGCTCAGAGACAAGATGGGGATTCATGTTATCTACGTGCATTTCACTTATGCTCAATTTAAAATGAACGAGTGAGTATTGCCCCCTTTATTGATTATTGAGTAATTAAGAAAACAATGCAGTCTCTATGACAGTGACGGAGAGAAAGAAGCAAGGCCGCCAAGTGGAACTCAATTGGAGCTGCATGGTGCAGGGAACAGCAGCAACTGTGATTGACTCGTGATAGGGAAGAAAATAAGACTGTGAAGCCCTACAGAACACCCACCTCGCCTGCTCAGTCATAACATAAAACACTTTACTCTATATGCACCACAGACACAAATGAACTCATTTTACAATGGCACAGAGATTCACCTATATTTAAATGTTGAGCTTTTAAGCTTTTCTTAGTTACATGAAAGGATGATAACGTTAAACATGTTCGGTTCTCCCCACTGACCTGACATGATCGGAACTGGTTGACCAGCAGGGTGCATCGCTGAGGGTCCTTCCTGCCGTCGAGGCTGTCCAGTTCAGTGGCCACCTGGTTCAGCTCTTCATCAGCGTAGTAGAACTGGGCCAGGAGCTGAGGGTCCGTCCTCTACACAGAAACAAGGAAACACAAGGGTGTTGTTTTTGACATTGAGGAACACTGTTAACAATGCAGAGACAAAGATGTATAGAGGATGTAACATAATATCAAAGCAAAAAAACAATTTGCCAAGGCCAAGCCAGGAGTGTAAAGACTCACTGTGCTGTTATCAGACAATGACTGGGACAAAATCAAATGTTTTATTTGACCGTAAGGCTGTGCTGATCTTACTGTATGTGGTGGGAAAAAAAAAATGATGCATTTATGAAATCTCTGGTAACACAACAAAGATCTCTTTTCATCAGGCCATGAGGCCAACTCGCCTTTGCGTGTGTTGTATTTGGAGCTGTGTGTGAGGGACGTTCAGGGTCAAGAATGCTGCAGCTGCAGACCAAAGACTGCGCAGCTTGATGCTCAAAGGTTCGGACGAGTCAAATTTTGTTCGACCAAGTCTCCCAGCTTTGAAAGCTACAGCACTACGGTGTTTACAAGGTGTCGCATTTTAAATAAGCACAGCTTCATCCACTCGAGTCGTACATGTAGCCAGCGGAGCGTCCTATGTCGTTCTATAAGTCACCTGCTGCTTCAGTGACATGAACAAAATAGCAAATGTTAGGGCATTTCATAGGCCAAATAAACAAAAGATTCAACTCCTATTTGCTGAATTATTTTATTTAACAGAGGTTAATACGGGGCAAAAGCTCCCCAGAAGAGTGGGCGTAATTAGAAAGTCTGACCCTGGTTGAGGATTTGTGTCATTATCTCGCCCCATGCTGATCGAAGCACGTGCAGCCACAGCACACTAGTTAGAGACGATACGCTGAGGCTACGAAATGATATAAACAGAATAATTCATCATCTGAATAGCCGCTTTCGACCAGTACAGATTTTTATAGAATAATCAAGAAACAAAATGTTAAATCAAAGACACCAACAGATCATGCACGGACACACACACACACACACGTCCTGAGAAGAGTTCTTGAAAAATGGCTACCACATGCCAATATGCATCATCACAAACCACAGGGACCCAATGACGGTACAGGAGATTATAGGGACAGCATGACTGTGCAGACTGGAGGAAGAGGCGAGTTACACTGATATACTGACTCATTCTGCTGCAGGCATCTAATGTCTGAAAGTGCTTTTCATGGAGTCAAATATTTTTGTTTGTGTTTACCGAAAGCCTCTCGCAGGACCTTTTCCCTTAAGTTTGCCGTGCTTCCTGTTGTGTGAAGCTCTCCCCGGTCGGCCCTTGCCTCCCCTCTCCGAATATAATACACGGTGCCGTTGCCTCACTCTCCCTCTCATTAATAATGGAACAAACTGTGAGGAGACAACGCTGAGACAAAAACCGAGGATAGTTGTCGCATGATTTCTGTGAGGGGGGAAAGAACGACTCGCAGTGTCGAATGTTATTTGGAGGACGAAACACAGTATATCACAGGGAGAGGGGGATCGCACTTAAAATATAATGATAATTGCTGGTATGTTCCTTTAAATGTGTGATAGGTTGATCTTCTGCCCACAGCTGAATCAAAGCTACAGCTCAGTGATTCACAGGCAGCCTTTTTCTTTTCAAGACAGAACAGATACATCCTGATAAATCATAAATTGCCGCTTTTCCACTAAATGGTCCCGGCCCGGCATGGCTGGAATCGCCTCGGAAACGGCTTTTTTTGGTTTTCCATTAGTGATAGTACCTGGTACTGATTGGTCATTGAGCATCAACACAAGAATCACAACGAACAATGGTACCACGGTTACCACAGGTAAGTCAGGCTACACAGAAGCTCCATTAGCAGACAGATATAAGTAAATGTTTCTCAGTCTTTTAACAAGGTCACTCACATGATCTATATACAGCAGAAATGGTGTGTGAAGACTGGGAGTAGACAGCCACAGACAGTATAATACCATGACGGACAAACATTTAACTGGGTTAATGTGTAGGCTAATGGGGAATAAAATAAAGAGACAATGAGGTCATCTAAACGTCCACATTCTGAATGAAACAATATCCCTACTCAACAAGACAAAGACACAGATATAAAACTACACAATAGTGAGTGACTCTATACAAAAAAAAAAGCAGCCAAACAGGAAACGGGAGTGGGAGACAGTGAAAGACCCTTTTCTTGTTAAGACATAACACGGCACAGAGAGTGACGGTATTCTTTTTCCCGACGCGTATAGACCGTCAGTGACAAGAGGACGGAAGAAGCAGCATTAGAGACAGATGCCGTCCTATAGCCTCCTACTGCTGCATTCCTCACACAAGAGGGAACATTCCTGCAGGATTGTATCAGTGGGCAAAACTCAAAAGGCGAGGCAATGTTCAAGACACAATGATTTACTTCTTGATAGGCAGTAGTTGCTTGCTCAAGATATTTGGTTGTCAAGGGAAGGATCTTTTAATAGATATAAGGAGGGGGGGAAAAAAAAATGTGTGAGGAATTGAAATCAGAGGTGACAAGCAAACAGGTGAATGGGTTTCATTCATTACAGATGCTCGAGTTGTTACGGCTGTTCCAACATTTAAACATAACCTAATTATAATGTACTTGTTTACTACGTGGAGATTGTCACCACTAAATGAACGTGATTATTAATAAGCAAAGAGTGTGGCTCATTAATAATATAATCTAATAAAATCTACTTACACTTGCAAAACAGAGAAACAGTTTTACAGTCTTCCACAACTAATTTGTTCTCAGCCACTCTTTTCTAACATATATAATGTCTGAAGAGGAGAATCTCCACAAAATTGCTTCACACACACTTTAAAGCAGAGGCATCAGACTGGCAGCCTGCGGGCCATATGCACCCCACCGCCACCACCACCACCACTTAATATCATGTTATAATGAAAACATGGCCCACGGCTGTCTAACAATGAGATTAAGTGGCAGACTTCATCTTAAAATATTGTGGACTTAAGCAGGTGCAGGTTTTAATCATTGTGTGTTTTGTTAAGTGGCAAAAATCCCTTGTGTCACCGCTGGAAGCCACATTTTCATTGCGGTTGACTCTGCTGAACTGTCACTTTAAGTACGATACAATCAAATTAAGCCCAGCTGATATCTTTGGTAACAAGGGTCGCAATATGGCAGCAGTCTGTGAGAGAGGAGGCCCTTTACGAGTCATATGGACTATGAGTCAGTAATAGACTGTAAACGTGTGAACGTCTGAAGGTCTGACTCCTCGTCTTGTGTCATTTTCACCAATGACAGCTCTACCTCGCACAAGTGAGGAAATGATTCAGCAGATTCAGCTCCCGTCTCCTGTGGTGCACCGCTCTCCTGTTATGCTCCTGCTGTCAGGCGTCCTGGGTGACCTCTCTCTCTCGGATAACTCAAAAGTCTCAATCCGCCGCGGTCAGAAACCCCATCATTTCAGACTATTAAGCTCCCATATGTTCCCACAGGAGTGGCAATTACTGTTAAGCCACCTCAGTCCCATCATTTCACAATGACTGAAGGGAAAATTCTGTTCTGTCAATATATGAACCGTGCTGAAAAGGTCATTTTTATCACACATATATCTCATTGAGCTGCTTAATCTGGAGTATTCAGTCTGTGCAGGTGATAGACGCTGCCGGGCTAATTCTTCACCAGCGTCCATAGCATGAGTGCACACCCACTGAGCCCACTTAAGGGACTTATGAGAAACCTTGCCCCTGCCCTCTATACTCTATTCCAGGCTCAATTTGCTGCCTGCTGGCTGCCTTCCAATGATCAGAGGCAAATATTGTTGGGGGGGAACCAGCTCACTCTGCTTCATCCAGTCAGTTGGCAGACTGACCAAAAAGCTGCCGGATACAGTTCATCACCTCATTCATTATTCAGGACTCAGCATAAAAGCCCGAGCAAGAGCGAGCCAATCATTTTGGGTAACAAACAAGGAAACTTCTTCCTCAACCATTATTGATATTAAGTTGGCAGAATTAAAGCATAGTCTTTCAATGCTGTGCTCGAGCAGGTCGACTTGTGTCGAGTCATTTGTTTCGCGCGCAGCTTGCATCAGGACTTTTCTCTCCTCAACCCTGTGTCAAGTTATTGATGGGATCTTTTAGGCAGAAACGACAACACTTTTAAAAAAACGTTCTGGAAACACTTTAGGGTGTTGGAGTTTCTGTTAAATGGCTGTGCCGTTAAATTACTCCCAGCAATCATGTGCCTCGCTCAAACCTGGTACATCTGTCGGAAAGATATGCGTGTGTTAAAATAAATCGGCTCCTGTGATCACATCTGACTGCATTCTAGCTTGCACTGTATTCAAATACACACACACACACAACAAAATAATGGTTTTTAACAAGTCTGACTGTGCAAATGTGTCTGCTGGTTCCATTGCAGACTAGACTCAGTTCATTCAGAGTGGTCTGCACATCTGGACATATGGCATCATCTGTGTGCTTGTCCCTTCTCTGACACTTGCCTTAATCTGGCATTTGGACTGAGGCAACATGTGTTGCAAAAAGTGGTGGGGGGGGGAACACCTCTCTTCAAACCAACTGCCAGGACGTTCTTATGCAATAAATCATCTGCTTGAGATCCAGCAATGGCTGTTACACTGAAGTGACGGAGGTTAGGGCAACTTTTAGATTTACACAATGTTGTTCTGGGTTAGGGTTGGGGTTGGGCGGAGGCACGTGCCATCATCTTTACACAAAAACACCAGAAAATACAACCCGTGCATAACATTTATCAGACATACTGAAGAAAAAAATTCAACTCAAGCCAACCCTACTTATATGCATTGCCATGATCCCTCCATGCAGTTTCCATCATGGTACGGTACAGTTTGGAATGGTAAAGTCTAGAGCTGAAACAATGAATTGATTATTCATCGATTATTGCATGAATCGACTACCATTTTGATCATCGATTCATCGGTTTGAAGCTTTTTTTCACGATTAAAACAAGATTTCCGATTGTTTAAGCTTCTTAAATGCGAGGATTTTCTTCATTTCTTTGCTCTGGATAACAAAGAAATCATTAAAAGTTCATCAGTTTGTTTTGTGGATAAAACAAGACATTTGAGAACGTCATCATTTCCAGGTTTGACGAACACCGATCAACATTTTTTATGGTTTTCTGATATTTTATGCAAATAATCGACAGATTAATCGATTATGAAAATAATCGTTACTTGCAACTCTAGTAAAGTCCTGGGTCAGGCTTGCGTTTCGACAGAGAACAGTACCATTTTACTCTGGTACCCCAAGGGAAGGGTACCAAAGAATGGAACAGTAGCGGCCGGTTATTTTAATACTACCTTTTAGTGCTGGCACTAACGGGGCGGCCCCGAATAAGACAATGGCAGCTGTGGTTAGCTTTTCTGATTGCGGTCTGTCAAGATTCTAGAAGCTTGTGGAGTGAAATGGCACCTGAAAGTGGCATCTCCATCTAACAGGGAAGAAGCAACATAAAGACTGAACTAACTAAATAACATATGTAGAAACAAAATACCGAAGAGATGTGTTTGCATCTGTGCACCACAATGACGAAGCTTCATTTGTCTCAGAAGAAGAAAACTATCATCATCATCAGTGTCATTTTACCCGCAAGTAATGGTCACCATTGGAAAATGCACTGACACCACATGACTAACACACCTGTCGAGTGATAGGCTTTTATCATATGTCCTGCCAACTGTAACCACAGCCAAATTTAATCCTAAAATTACAGCTTCCTACAGAGAGCAGGAAGGTGGCTTTTCATTTGCTCGCTCTTCCTTGAACACTAGTATAGACAAAGGAGTCCCTCGGATCCACGGGTGATGTATATCGTCAGTGACAACTAAGAGTGGAATTTGAAACAGGCCTTTGATCGAAGTGGATAGCGATTATCGCCAATAAATAATGAGGTGTTAAAAAATGAGCGCAGCCTGTATGGTACCTTTATATATATATATAACTCTTCTCCCACAGCTACTTCCCTTTAATCATCGCTTTCCCACATCTCGGACAGCGGACCCTGATCCCCCAATCCTGCAATGAATTTTAAAAGGCCTTCAATCACCCAGCCTGTTTCAATCTGCACTCAGGTCAGCTTCGCTAAATCCAGGCAGCTGACACCAAATCAATTATCCCATGGCTGGTGGGTAAGCAGAATGGGACTTCCCCAAAGATCTCCAGCAAAGGGGCTAAATTTGAAGCCACGCTGGCTGCTGCTCAGCAGTTTGCTCGTCCATCAACTCAGTGTGAGTCCACTCTGCAAAGACAAGTGCCGAATCGTTCCAATTTCTCTGGGTTCTATTTCTTGCGCGTTAGCAGCACACACAAACAAGTCAGAGCAGTGATAAATCAACATGATGTACAAAATGAACAAGATAGCACGCTCTACAACGGCCAAACCAGTCAGTAGTAATCAGTAATAATTTCATAATTTAATAAGTTCCCTGTTTGTCTGTCCCTGTTGTTGACAAATTAACTTGGGAACGAAAACTAGACGTGCACAAATATTACAATAAAGTGCATAAATGTTGAGCTGGAATTTGAAAATCGAGGGGAAAAATATTGAAAAGTGGTCGACGAGGCGGCGTTTTAAAGCCCGGAAATAATTGCTTTGTGGTGTCGAGATGTATTTCGTTCCCTCGCTTTCACAAGTGAACTATCAAATGCTGGATGACCTTATCGGAGTAATAAGGCATCAGCGTTACGTATGTTCTTACGCTTGCCAACAGCCTACATTGTTACACACACACAGTGATATCTGACATTTTGATAAGGAGGAGTGAGGAAAAGTATCGGGGTACCCACGCACTCAACTGTCCGGCAGGGGGGGAGGTGGAAATAAAAAGACAAATTAGAAGCATCCTGAACTGTAGATGGAGGCAAGAGCATGCAGCCTGATGTGAGCTGTGAGCCCATCACACTGACGGATGAGTCGGTGCGGAGCTGAAGGTCAGTTCCTGAATGCCTGATGGAACAACAGCCACAACGGAACACAGGTTTAGCCTCCTGACATCTCCCTCTCTTGCCACCCGTCACTCAGTAAGTTTGCAGCTGATGAATGAGAGGTGAGTGCACGGTGGCCATTTCGGCGGCTGAGAAACCTGAGCCAGGTCTCGTCTTTGTCTGACAATACTTCGCCCATTACTTCTTTATCCATCTAAATCTTTTCCCTTTCTAATTGAAAGGTAAAATAAATATCAACATCAACAAATAAAACTGGATAAACCAGATTAAGGACTAAAAGGAGTGTGAAACCGCTCAAACTAATGTTAGGTTCCGTACTGTTAATGAGTAAACCACTGCTACCATTCCATAACAGCCTTATGGAAGACCAGGACAATCAAGTGCCGGGCTGAATATACAGGTATATTATCATGTCCTGCACAGAGCAAACACCCTGTGTCCTCCTCACAGGGACTTATCTGCTCTGGAAATATGAATAGCTTTGCTTCAGTCAAGGGAACATGCTGATTCATCACCTTTCTATCTCGTGGAGAACATAGTTCAATAATAAACAGCTTACTGCTGATGCAAAATGACGCTGTGTTCAACAGTGAACGCCGAAACACGCAGTTTGGGCACCTATTTCAATCACAGGAATAATTTCTCTTCGTACAAAAGTAAAACTGTTGGCTATCTGAGCTGCTTCTCAGTAACAGGAGCACGAATCCTTCCATTACCGCTTCTTTTCGTACTGATTTGTGACAATTACCTCGGCTTTCAGCACTCTTCTCGTCACTCCTCCGACACAGAACGGGCCATTTAAATCCCACAGACTCGTGTGTAATTCTGTCGAGTCCTGCCATGGCCGTGATTTGGCAGAAAACGCACTGATGTAATAGCTCAGCGCCAGTAGTCATTCATGAACACAACAATACTCTGGTGAACCCCTGACGGTTGGGCCAAACCCCAACAACGGACCACAAAAATGCTGAGACGGCAAACGCGGTCCAGCAGAGAAAAGGGGAATGACGCAGGTGCGTGTGTGTGGTGAAGAGAGGGAGGATAATATATAATCAGATGCATTTCAACTAAGCCTTGTCTTACACTACTGTTGCAAAAACTCCAATTATAGTTGATACGGCAACTCAGCTGCCTTCCATCACTCTAATATATAGAGTAAAACACTTCTATTTACTAAAACACTGACTGCACCACAGTCAACAACTTCTTTATAAGGCCGTCTGTGGAACCGTTTCCTCAGTTTCTATAAACCACTGCTTTGGAGACTTAACACGTACAACAATTTCGAAAGCAAGGACAGCTATGATGCAGTTATGTCAATATACTTAAAGGATGCAATGTACAATAAAAAGACTGAAGAGTTATTCAGGCCTTGATCTGAACACCTCTAAGGGACGGCCACATACCACTTTCTGTGTCAGACATACCAATAATCTCAATCCTTGAACTTCAGCCAGCACAGATGTCCGGCGATTCAATCTTTTACCTCTTATACGCGAGATTAGCCGTTAATAACACATTTGTACAGATGCGTTAACCCCCTAGCTATGATAAATCATTTTGAAAAGCCTAACGCTCCATCAGTAGGATAGCATGTTCTGGTCATAGGACGGTAGTGGCACAGGTCTCTCGTTTCAGCATGCCGTCTGCGCTTATGGCGCGTTTCCACCGAGTGGTAGAGCATTTTTTTGCATTTCCTTTAGGAATAGTACCAAAATAACCAGCCTCAACAGTTCCATTTTTTTTTAGGCACCAGAGTAATGATATGGTACAGTATGGGTGGAGCTAGACCCATGACCGTCAGCTGATTGGACGACAGAAAAGCGTCACTGTCTTGCAACCGGTGTTCTTCGCCACCCTCGGTCGAAATCGCTGACAAAGCTTGACGTTTTGATGAGACAAACAGCCACAAACCAAGCAACCGTTGTGTTGTTGTCTGTTGCATCATGTTCAATGCTGTTGTTCATTGTCGGCGCACCGGTACAACATCATACTACGTATCTTGCTGATACCGGCAAATGGTACTGTTCTCAGTTGAAAACGAGAGCCTGACCGTGGGCTTTACCATTCCAAACTGTACCGTACTGTACCGAACCGAAATGTACCATGATGAACACACGGATTTAGTGAGGCGGTCACATAATATTTAAGGTTTCTGGATCAAATCTGTAGTGGCTCGTGCTCTTGCCTTTGCAGGAAGAAGACCAGAGTTCATGACCCGGTCAGAACAAGGGCCCTTCTGCTTGGAGTTTGCATGTTTTGCATGGGTTTTCTACGGGTTCACCCGTTTCCTCCCACAGTCCAAAAACATGCAATATGGGGATTAGGTAAATTGGAAACTCTAAATTGACCATAGGTGTGAGTGTGAGAGTGAATGGTTGTTTGTCTCTATATGTGTCGCTGTGATGGACTGGCGATCTGCCCAGGGTGTGCCCCACCTATCGCCCTATGTCAGCTGAGATTGGCACAGCCCTCATGTGGAGGATAAAGCGGTAGAAAATGGATGGCTGGATGAAATCCTGTCCAATGATCCAGCTCAGTATCATCCCTGACACCTTCAAGTCTGAAGAATCCAAAATGAATGTTTGTATGTAAATGCTCTGCTGTTACTAATAATAACCACTTTCTTTCAATCCTCCATAAGAGGACACGTTAGAGTGCAGTGTAGTGTAAGTGGTGTGCATCATTTTGTGGAGCGCTTTAAATGGAATATTTGCTCCAACAATTCTCCCTGTGAATAGTGAACTTAACAGACAGGGTGAGGAACTCATATAGACTGCAAACCCGTAATTAAATTTACAAACTCCACAGCTCAGACTATTCCAGATGCAAACCCGATAAGAGTTTTTTCAATCCATAATGGCCAGGAAACCTGTGACTCTTTATTTATATACTGTATGACTACAAAAACGCTGATGCCTTGTGATGATGCAGCACAAATAAATTACTGTGTATCGATCATTTACAACCTGCTTTATACAGTTCTGTTTACGTACGCAGTCGCTTACGATTGCTCTCCCTAAAACCAACAAGTTAACAAGAGTGGACTCCCCGAAGAAAAAACATTGGCAGTCAGTCATCCTAAAAAAGTGATGCGGATGACACATATTAAATGTTCATTTAACAAGGCCACTGAGCCTTCAATACGTCCTCTGCTGTGTCAGCCCGGTTTCCTCACTGTGTGAGCCTGATTTCCAAAAATTACAGAACATCCCCAACAAGCTCTCACTCCAAAAGTGATGATGTTGCCAAGTGAGCCTGGACCGCATCTGATTAGATGTGTTTTGGTGGCATTAAACAACCTTTCCTCCAATACTGCAACAGCGTAAAAGTTGTTTCACTGCACAATGAGTGAGTACTTCAATCGGGTATTTGTCGCAGTGGTTTATTTTATTTTATTTTTTTAAATACCAAACTTTAAAATGATTCTGACTTGGCAAATTCTTGCTAATTTTTATTTTATTAGTCAGACAAAAACCAAACAGGTTAATCAATAATGACAGATTTTTTAATAAATATGTAATTGCAATTATTTTGCAGACACATTTTGGCTTTAAGAAAAATTGCGATTTGAAAATTCCTGCAGGCCGTATTGTGATTTTATCGATAAAATTGCGATGAATTGTTCAGCTTTAGACAGAATGCTACATTTGCATTTGTCCAAACACACTTAACAAGCTAAAACTATGCTTTTATTAGTTATGTTATTAAGACATTGTTAATTGAACACAGATGAACCAATTAGTATTTTTAGAAGGATGATTAAAATAGGATTGCTTTTTATATCAGCCTGACTAGTTTATTTTGTTTTATAATTTTCTTCTTTTTTTTTTAAACAGGTTTTGTGTAAGTTCATACAAGATTTATCTTCTTACTGCTCCTTTTCATTCTTGTTTTGGATTTTTTTGTTTATATTGTTTTTTAATATTATTTTCAAGAATGAAATTAAATAAATATAAATATAATATTTCTACAATTCATATTTAAATAGATATTGTTCATAATGCTGTGAATCTGCTGCTACAATGCTGCTGTAACTCCAAATGTACTCCTTAATAATGGTGTTCTTCCAACCGCTTTGGGTTGGAAATTATTCTTTTAACTCAAAGTGGCAAAAGCAAAAACATTTTTTTGACTCAGCCAAGTAAAAAAAACAACATAAAACATTTAAATAAAACATATTTATTAATTTAGAATAATGTGGTTATAAATTGTTAGCGAATAATCTAATGAATTGCTCGCTGTTGCTACCGCTATTGTTAGCAACAACAATAATATTATTATTATTAGTAGTATTATTATTATTATGGTGCAATTCAGAAACAAAGCAATTATTTAAAATAAACGAATGTCATCTGAGGAGAGCAGGGTGTCTGTCAGTATACATCAGTATGTATGAATGAAGCTGTACCATTGTTGGCCCAGATTGGAAACAAAAGCATCAACAACAACAAAGAGGCTGAGGCGGCTGCTGAGGCGGCTGCTGCTGCTGCTGTTGTCTGGTACAGTAACATCAGGTACCCAGGCTAACATTAGCAGATGTGTGCCAGTGTGTGAACTAACCAGGGCTAGCAGCCACATTCACTGGCTCTTAGTGTTAGCTGTAATCAAAGCTCTATACAAAAAAATGACTTAGAGTCCGCGTCAATCCAAGGTAACTTACCTTGGGCTTGTAGAGCCACTTTCGGAAGCGGTTCATCGTTCCCTCGCCACCTTTCTTTGTCAGCGACCCCCTCCTCCTCTCCTCCTGTACCTGTGTGTCTGGCACTGCCAGCGGGAGTCTGCTAAGCTAGCTCGCGCTGCTGCTGCTGCTGCTGCGGCGGCTGCGGGCTTCCACTACAGAGAAACGGACAAAACACACAATGCGGCGACGACTTGTCCTGGACGTTACGGTACATGTGTGGAAGCACTGCACAGAGGAGAAGTACGAACACTGTGACTTTTATTCCCATCTTTCCCCCCCAGAATCCTGGGCTCGGCTGACTGACTGTCTCCCCCGTCCGGACACTTCCCCAGGTCCCGACGATGTAAAGTGGAGGAGGAGCGAAGGCTCGGCTTTTCTCTTCCCCCGGAGCGTTCACTCGATGACAGTCACGTTGACAAAACATTCACCTCCCATTTTCCCAGGCAGTGATGCCTTCACGTGCGGCTTCTAATTACTGTGCATCAGAAATCCCACAAAACAGACCATTAAAGATCCAGTGTGTAATATTTAGTGAACAGAAAGTGTATACACTCAGTCTTGTATAAAGTGCCTAAAAGGTGATACTTGAGTAAAAGTATCTCACCAGAAAATGAGTTTGGTAGGAGTTGAAGTTACTTTTTTATAACGTTACTTTAGTAAAAGTCTTACACGTTTATGCCATTTGCTGTACTTGAGTATCAAAAGAGATTTTCTGATATAAAATGTACTTAAATAAAAGTGAGGAATTAAGCCTGCAGGATACTTGTCACATATTGAGGACCCTGGTATCCTTGCGTGTCTATCTATCTATCAATCTATCTATCTATCTGATATATGTACGCTTATAAAAATGTATAAATGTATAATAAGACTTAGAGCCTAATAAACAACCAATCATTTATTACATTGTGATAATCCAAGTTTGTCATGGTTTTGTACAAAGTTTAAGGTAAATGCTTATTCTTTAAATTACCATTCACTTGTAAAGTTCACTCAAAATGATATTGGCAACAAAACACGCAGCGTTTAGCGTTGCGGCGTTTCCGACGGCATTGAACGCAGCGTTTGGCTCGCGCAGACATTATGATGTGATACGTCATCATTTTTTGTTGGGGGGGGTAGGGGGGGCGCAACAAAACAAAGGATCGGTGTTCATTTCAGACCACTAATGTTTTTCAAAAGTGTTTCATTAAAAACGGCACGATGACAACAACAGGAAACAAATAGAATCCACTGTTGTTGGCGTTGCTGCACTTGTGAGGAGTTAAAATAGGTGTTTTTGGGCTGCGATACATTTCTGTTTACCACCATTGTGTTGCCTAGCAACGTATGGACATGGCAACGGCGTCGAGCTCGAAAACAAGCTGTTAGTGAATCTCTCTTAAATTCTGTCATCACCAAAGATCAAAGTCGGTGTGGATGGATGGTTGAATGACTCAACTTTATTGAAAAACAGGGACAGGGAAAAGGAACAAATGGGTGGAAGAACATTTTGAAGGAGGATTTGGAACGAAAGGAAGGAGAAGAAGAAGAAGAGGAGGCAAAGGAAAGAGAAGAGTCCAGAAGGAGGGCAGTAATGCAACTGCTGTAAAAGACTCAACAAACAATTCAACAAAACATAACATTTTCCTTAGAAACTGATTGTTTATATGTCATAAAATGACACTGAGGTATGTGTCCGGCGGAGAAGAAGAGGCGAAGGAGAGGAGTAGTGCTACATTATGGATGTCTGCTGCCTTGAATCATCAAGAACAACAACAATCACTTGTCAAGACGGCCATCGCGTTGCTTGATAAGTTCAACACTGGCAAACAGGGTTTGGATGACTTCATTAAAAATGCCTCAGAAGACCTGCAGGTAGGTCATGTTATCATTTCATTGTTTTATCCCTTCACACCAAGGTTATCATAGTTAACGAAAACTAACGATAATTTAAATGAAATTTTCATTGAGTGAAACAGAACGCAAAGTCCAACTCCAGTCCGATTAAGCGTGTAAATGCAGGAGTAATTGGACTATGAATCACATTGTCCAGGTATGTTAGTCCAACTAAGACTAGCTCGATTTTAGTCAGACTAACGTGCTTACATGACATGAAAACTGTAAAACAAAAACTGTTGGGTTTTGTGGCCGTAAAACAGCAGAACAGAAAGGAAAAAAGTGACTTATAGTTTATGTGAGAGATGTATACAACACATAAACGTGTGTTATTTGTTGCAGAACGAGGATGCTCAGGATAAGACGTTCATACTCGATCTAATCGTCGGATGTACCGAGTACAAAAAGGTACTGGACGCCGTTGTCGACGTCTTCTACAGCCAGAATTTCACATGGATAAACAGACGTGATCGCAGCCAGTTTGTGGGTCAGTCAGTCAGTGAATGAACCAAAAAAAAGTATGATTTTTTTTCAGACTGAGTTAAAACAACACTTTCATCCCTCCTATTTCAATTATCTCTAGTGATCTGTTACCTCACCACGTTTGTCCTGAACGACATTGGATATCAGCGCTTTAGCGACATCATCAAATCTCTGGACGCCAGGAAGATGTACACGGTAAGTGACGTTCGAACGCATGCACATCAATGTCACGGTGTTGTAAAACGAGCATCAATCGGAGCGCCGCCGTGTCCCTGTTGTTGTAGTTCCTGCATTTCTTCTCCACAAACCTCACCACGTGGATCCAAGAGGAGTGGAATAAAATCTACGACGCCAGCTACGTGGAGAAACACTGGATTGGTCCTCTGCTGAAGTAAGACAGAAAACAGAGACATTCCTTCTCAGACTGTCACATTTCACGTTAAGACAAATGTCTATTTGTCCTTTAGATGGCACCCGGATATTGAAATTCTCGTGGACCACCTCGCGGTCCGAATGTCTTGTATGAGTCAGGCCAAAAAACCTCCAGTCAAAATCACCAAGCCCCAGGAGTTCTCCCTCACCAAACCAAAACCACGACCTCTACCGATGCCCGAACTCATCCCACTGCAGGAAAAGAGCAAACCGGTTAGTTTACATTACTGTTTTAACCTACACTATATCCTTTAAGGCGGGGGGGGATATAGAGCTGGGTCATAATGCAGAGAATCCTTCTTTCTTTTTCTTTAAGGTTCCACAGAGCACATACCAGGCCCCAAAGGAGGCGAGAGTCATAGAGGAGATGAAACTAAAGAACCATCAAAGAACTGAGGTACACAATTTAAACGCGTTTACACACAAAACGGCTGCTATAATACAACAACAAAAAAAAACACTTAACCCTATTTAAAGTATTTAGGCTGCTTTTTTCAGTATGGAGTGTCTTATATCCTTTTTTTCCAGCACGACCTATCGGCAATTTCACCAACTATATAAACACATCTGAGCAAAAAGTACTTGAATTTGTGAAGTTTGGAATTATGTCACAGTTCAAAGTTGGCCTGGATCGTTTTTATGAACAAAAATATATAAAATGAGCATGAGCACAGAGGAAATCAACATCTGGTATATTATCCAGCAGTTAAAACATTCAAATTTATACTTAATAACAACGTATTTTATGTGCCAATTTGATGTATTTTATCAGGAACAACCTCATTGTACATTCCTGTCAATGTGTCTTTTACCAAAGGAGCTGATGCACGAGGCGAACATGAAACTGTTCAGAGTCGGAAACCCACAGAAGTCTGAACGCACCGTGGTGAGGCCTATTTTTCTGTGACCTGTTGCTTTCACCTTGTATTTTCACCACATTCTGATCGGCTGCACATCCTCTTCTCTTCAGCAAGTGATGTCGCAGATTCAGGAGGAGTTGAATTCAAAGTACAAGTTCAAATTCTACTCCTCGGGACCTCCTCCCAGTACTAAGGTGAGGTCTGACTATTTCACGCCTTCAGAGGCTCTATTTTCCATCCATCGCGTTATAACTCGCGTGCTTTTCTGATGCCGTTAGATCAGCAGTTGTCCTGTCAAGCTCAACAGTGCGGCTGCACTGAGGCAGGAGGCGCTACGAAACCGTCTGAGGGAGAAGGAACTGCAGAGGTAACAGAACGATAACAGGCTGTAAAAACATTTGCTTTGGTCAAGACATTTCTGAGAGGAGAAGTGAGGCTTTTTAGGCTTGTTTACTGGTTACTACTGCTGCTGTGTTTAAGTAACTCTGCTGGCAACCCTAATGTCAAATGGCGCTTTTCCACAACATGGTCCCAGCGCGACTTGACTCGCCTCGGCACGGCATGTTTTTTTGTTTTTTTTGCTTTTCCATTAGCGATAGTACCCGGTACCTGGTACTTTTTTTTTTAGTACCAGCTCTGGAGAGGTTCCAAGTGAGCTGAGCCGATACTGTGTGTGACGTCATCAGACTGCCGGCCTGCGGTTGGTCCAGTGTCATCACTGGAAGAGGATGAGCGTTGTAGATCAATTAAAACGACTTGAAATACCGCTTATCTCCAACATTTAGCAAGGAAATGTCTAAAATCTCAATATTTAACAGAGGAGTCTGGTGGATTCAGCGACAGCACTGTCAGACAGAGTCTGTGCTCCGGTCATGCAGGAAGTACTGAATAAATCTTTTTAATTACCTGATTCTAATGATTCAATACATCGAAAATAACTGCTTTAAAAGTCACTAGTTTGTGTTTGTCGCGTATAGGAATATATTTTAAATATAATAAATATTTACATGTTCTGTTTACGTGGCACAGATTGGAGCATTTGGCCAAAGGGGCCCTCGAGGCCTCGACTTTCTACCAGTGGCAGAAGGAGATGCGTGAGAAGGACCTTCAGGAGGAGCTGGAGAGGATCGAGTGCAGGCGCCTGGAGGGACACATCAGCTATGACGCGGCGGTCCGTGCCCGCGCGCTCGTCATGGAGCGCAACCAGAAGTCTGCTCAGCTGAAGAAAGAAGAGGTGAGAGAACAGAGCCAGGATGCCATTTACAGAGGATTACACCGTGCATTAAGTCTCACAAGCACAGCATGTGTGGACTATGTAGACTCTGTCATTTGCAATTATGCATGGAAAATGTGTTTCTTGTTACGGCTTTGCTTTGTTGTGCTTTGTTAGACAGCCGAGCTGATGAGGAGATATGCGGACAAGAGGCTGCAGGAGGAAAAGGAAATTAGAGACTTAGTGCAACAAGTGGCAGAGGGGCACAAGAACTCAAAAGCAGCCAAAGAGAAGATACAGAAATTCAAACAAAGTATAGGTATGTCCTCTCATTTCTTTGCATCCATCCATCCATCCGTCCATCTAAAAAAATTTGATAAAATAATGTGCAAAAAGAACGTAATGTAAAATGGCTCAGTAGCTAGTGCCACCCCTCAGGTCAAACGCCTATGGAGCAGGCCGAAACCTAGTTGCGCCGAATTTCGCGAAATTTGGTGGGAACGTGGTTCAGCCCAAGACGAACAAAAAATTCCATTGGGACCATGACCTCGACTCAACAGGAAGTCAGCCATTTTGAATTTGGCGTCCACCTTGGCCCAACTGCGCGCACTCCTAGTTATTATTGTTATCTATGAATTTTCAAATGTACTGTTTTACAAAGAAAAAGTGCTGCATCATGATTTCCTTTGTCGTTTCGTGCCAATCTCACAGTGAAAGAAGTCTCGGGGCAAACTCAAGAGCTCCTTCAACAAGCACTGGAGGACGCACAGGCCGAGATGAGCAGAAGATTTGAAATCATCCGCGAAATCCGCATCATGGAGTCGATGCCTCACATTAGAATAAACTATTTTGATGAAACTGAGGTGAGTCAAACGGGAAAGGACATTGCACACGTGTATTCTAATACTGTCTCTCCAACTCAAAACTGTCGATCCATGCCAGACTGCAGGACATCAGCTGCTGGCAGAGATGTCCATGGCTGAGCTGAAGGAGCGACTCTCCCGCCTGAAGGTGATCCAGCAAGCGGAGGTGCATGAGAAACGGAGGCAAATTCTGGAGGTGAAGGAGACCAAGAAGCGGCTGCATTTGGAGCGCATGGAGAACAACGACCTCTACTGGAAAGCGATGGCACAAGCTGCCGTCGTCAGGTTAGGAAAATGACGCAAGAGGAAGAAGAACCAACATGCAAAAATGCACAAATCCCCCACAGATAATAATCAAATTTTCCTGGCGTGTCGCAGGAGGGAGGAGGAGAAAGCCATGAAAAGCAGACATAAGCAGTACACCATGCCAAGTGACAAGATCTTGGCCCTCAGGAAGCAGCACGAGGAGTTACGGCAGGAGCGGCACCGACTGAAAGAGATCGACCGAAGCAAAGCCACAAACGTTCGACACGCCACAAAAAGCACTCCTGTACAAGAGGTACCTTAATGTAACAAAGTACAAATACTTTACTTTGTTATTTGTATTTCTTACAACTTTTACTACATTTCCTTTCACTATCTTTGTTACGCGTTACTACCAAATAAAATCAGAAGAAGAAGAGTTGGTAATGGTCTGTATTTATATAGAGCTTTTCTAGTCTCTAGTCTCGCACACTGCAACATGGGGTTAAATGCCTTGCTCAAGGACATCATATATACTAGCGGAGCCAGGAATTGAACCCACAACCTTCTAGTTGAAAGACAACTCGCCCTACCACTGAGCTATCGTGACTAACTTTTTTTAATACTTTTACTTCTATAACTTAAGCACATTTTATATTACAGTGAATGTAATATACTTTAAGTAATATTATAAAAAGTACCAAAGTCATTTTCTGGTAAGATACTTGTTCTTTTACTCAAGTACAAGTATTCTTTTATACATTTCAGTCCCAGGAAACATCATTATTATTATTATTATTATTATTATTGTTGTTGTATACTCACCATTTCCTGTTTCACCAGGCAAACACAAAGAAAAGCTGGAAGGAGCTGCAGCTGAGTCTAGAGCGTCACATCCAGGAGGCTTCTTAGAAAACAGGATGCTCCAGAACAAGTGTGCTGGAAAGTGTTGGACATGGCTGGTTTGACCTCTGCAAAAAAATGTTAAATGTGATGGAAATGGCTGTGATATTATGCACAAACATACATACATTATACTGCTCTTGTGATTTCACTGTAGATCGTTTTTAACAGTAAATAACAGTTTCCGCCCATCTTTTTACACCCAAAATAAACATTGCACATCATTCTGATAAGATATATAAACAGATACATAAACAAAAATCAGATTGAGTAGATATATAAAGCTATGAGACCTCAGAGTGTGTAAAAATGGTGGAAACTGTGATCAAATGATAACTGTAATAATAAATACATTGTTGATATCATCTGTGTTTTTCCATTTCCTCTCTCTCTCTCTCTCTCTCTGTGCATGTGTTACTACCTTTTCTGGCATATACACTCTTGTCAGGACCTCATGGAAACCAGAACCTGGTCCTAATGAGTTAAAAAAAAAAAAAAAAAAACTGGATAAGATTTGAATTATGATGAGGTTAATTAAGGTTAGGGTTAGGCATTGACTGGTCGTGGTTAAGATGAGGGACGATGCTTTGTTGTGTCCTAAGAAGATTAACTGTGCAAACCTGTGTGTGTGTGTGTGTATTTGGTATTCCTTATGTTGTGGGGACCTATATCAGTTTACACAGTCATGTTATGGGGACAAAAATCAGGTCCTCATAACGTAAATGACTAAGGTGAAGACATTTTTTAATGTGAAGGTTAAGGGTCAGAGTTCGGGCACTCATTATTATGGTTAAGGTTGAAGTAAGTCTACAGGAAATGGATGTCCTCATGTGTGCGTGTGCGTGTTACAGTAAGTGAAACAGGAACCTTTAGCTTGTGACTTATTTAGAAATTTCTCCTCCTCCAGAGTGAGGAGGTGGTTGTCATTTCCTTATTTACCTACGTTACTGTACAACATGTCACTGATCAAACAGATGTGGGTCACATTTACATTACCTGTGAATATAGAGACACGTATTTGTGCCTATTACATGTGAATTATATATTATATGTGTAAAAAAAAAATTTTGATTCTATATACAGACAAAAATTCATTGTTAATTTCAATAGATAGATGTGTCCACTGTACAAGGAGCAGTTGCGCCCCTGCTGGCTGTCCGGCGTAATGACAAAGAGTTTTTTGTTTTTTTTTGGTCCATTTTTTTTTTTTCTCCTGCAAAGTAAAATCACATGATGTTGTATTTTGTCATATGACACTGATGGGAGCAGAGAGAAACAAGCCCAGCGCCGCGCAGACGTTCACTGCAGTGACAGAGACAAGAGTCAGGGATGAGATGCTGCTGCTGCTGTAGACGGACACTGTTTGGTTTGTCACGCTCGAGCAAACGTGGAGGATGGAGTGGAGCAATAAACTTGTGCCCGTCATCGCCGCATGCTTCATAGGTGAGGACTAATCTCTTCTATTATTATTATTATTATAAGAGGCTTTACCCGCAGATTATTCATTACCTGTTACTTTTTTTTTTGCTTTGAAAACTAAATGTAAATACAACCCAAAATATAAAATATAGTGTTAAAAGGTTAAAGAAAATGTGGATATTTTAGAAAATGTGGATATTTAATTCAACTTTATGTGTTTTTGGAAATGACTAATCACCATGTTTGTATTGTACTACACAGAAGTACTGAACTATTCTACTCAAGTAAAAGTACCACTATTTTAATACCATTTAAAAAATAAATAAAAAATATACAGTATTTTTTACTAATTTCCAGAAACAAATGTGTTATTCGATCATGAGACAGTGGATCTCAGATACACGTCTCATTCCCACAACAGCAAAAGGAAGATTGGGTTGGAAAAAGTTGAAGTCAAAGTCACTTCCTTCAAAAAAACATAAAAGCCCTGCACTGCCCTACTTACTGTGTTTCGGTTAAGGTTTATGAGTAAAAGATGTGAAGAAAATGAAGAAAATGGTCAAATTTAATCTGATTCTGTAATAGAAAGTGAATTGGGGGAAGTGGGCGAAAACAAGTAAAAGTGCTGGTCCAAAAATGTCCTCAAGTTAAAGTTAAAAACAAAAGGAGCTCGTTTAAAATGTACTTTTTGGGGTCCTATCTTGTGTCGTGCAAAAACGTTTATTTTTTTATTTTTTTATTTTCTTATTATTAAATTCAGGCCTACATTGTTTTACTCGGTAACTCCCATAAAAACACACTTAAGTAAAAGTGTAAAAATGACAAAAACCTACTCAATTCATAACTTTCCACCTCTGGTACTACATTATATAATAGATAATCTAATCCCCATACAGGACAGGTAGGGTCTATGGGTGATTCAGGCTCAGTGTAAAGTAAAGTAATCGAAAAAGTAAAATGTTGCCAACCAACCCAGTGGAATCACATGACCCCTCTCCTCTCCTTTCTTTTCCTCTCTCTCTCTGACTAATTACATTTAGTGAATAGGATGACTCGTACTCAGGAAAGCACTTAATACACGGCTAATGTGATTACGACCACAATGTGTGCTGTGTTCTTCACACACGTGTGTGTGTGTGTGTGTGTGTACCTGCTGCTGCTTTCACTTCC
This sequence comes from Solea solea, assembly GCF_958295425.1. NCBI lineage: Eukaryota > Metazoa > Chordata > Actinopteri > Pleuronectiformes > Soleidae > Solea > Solea solea. Next base: position 19,076,591 of record NC_081151.1, on the reverse strand, counting down.
CACTCGCATAATGTTTTGCTTCAGATTTGTTTGGCGTGACCTAAAGATTTTGCAACAACACAGAGAAACAGGTGTGAACTATATATACATATATGTATATATAGTATGTATAATATTACAGTAATACTATGTAGTTATTTTATTACAGTTCTAACTTGTTTTTTAGCTTCAGGGTAGCACACCAATGACAATGAACTATCCTATTCTATCATATTTCCCCTGTAATATTCTGGGCATAATACATTCAAGAAGAAAGACACACTCAGTAGTTTCCCAGGTCATGTGGGTGAGCGGAGGAGTCAGTCTTCATGCTGGAGGACCTGTGGGTCTGCAGAGCCAAAACCACTGTCATGTGTTTTGGGGCTTGGTCTAAAACGCACAACTAGTGGAAGACAATGAAGGTTTTTAGCATGGAAAACATTTTAATATCAAGATTGACTCGTGTTTTCAGGTCGTGTACTTGGATAAAGAGCCTTTCCTACAAGCGTATACATATATATATATTAGTTTTGACTTTTTGTTTTTAAAAGGAGTGAGTTTTAATGAGTTTTTAGAGCGGGTTTGCTAGTTTTTATTTTTTGTAAATTAGTCAGTTTTGGATTTCTTTTGCCAGGTGCAAGATTCAAAAAGGTCATTAGAGGGATTGTGTCAGAAAAACCGAGCAAAAGATGCATTTTTAAAAAGGGCCCTAAATCTAATATAACAAGAAAGCAGCCTTACGTACAAAATGTGCACCATTCAACTACAATTTTATTTAGTTATAGTTAGTTTTATAAACACACAATTCAGTTCCAGTTTTTATTTTTATTGTGTTTTTTTCAATTTTAGTTTTTGTCATTTTGTTCGTTTTCATTAACTATAACAACCTGGTTGCCAGTGACACCCTCCTAAACTAGTTACATACATTTTTATCAAACTTGTTTATAAGATTTTAATTTATTGACTGAAATAAATATTAATACATAAATTGAGGTATAGACACACGTGGGGTCAGGCTGAACCTGTAAATGTACCGATTTACTGTCAATCCTCTGCAATTTGAGTTGTCGTGACAATGACAAACTTGTGTGTCCACTGTCACACACTGTTAACGGTCAGTGTACCTCTCTTATTCCAGGCCTGGTGGTCAGTCAGACCACACTCCCCCCCGCCGTGATGAACACCACCGCGTTCATCGAGAATGTGACCAGTCTGACTCTCACCCCTGTGATCCTCAGCAGCACGACCCCGAGCTGCTTTGCATTCAACGCCACCACTTGTCAGCCGTGTGCACCGGGGTCGCAATACGACAACAGTGAGTCAACGAGCGTGTCATCTGACTTTTATATGTGTGTCATTGACAGAGGCGTTTCTAGGGCCCCTTTTTTGTTTTTGGGCCCCGGGCAAAAGGGACCAGACTGAAACAAGACCCTCTCTCAGTTCAGAGTTGCTTTGATCATGGAAACATCCACACGGAAACGGCACGAATTGTAAACAGTCTTTTTCTTTGTTGTTAAAAAAAGTTGCCAGGACTGTAAGTCGTGCTGTAACGCTACAAGAAGATGTTATCACTCATTACAGATATAATAACACAAACAGAAGGAACTGAGTCAAGGTTTGTTTACGTAATCGTGCCGTTTCTGCGTGCATATTTAAAGACTTTACAGACCCACGGCGGCTTTTTTTTTTTCCAAAGAAAGCAACTTGCGTCAAATCTAGCGACCTTTAGAGAACGTTCTCTAAAGGTTGTGACAAAGTAACGTTCTGGGAACCAAATGTGCAAGCAAAAAATTGGAGGAGAGCACACACAGGACGTGTTCTAGGGATATCGAGCATCTCTTCAGACTGACTTTAGCTCCTTTTCATTGACAAGTAGCTGATAACACTGTCAAACAATTTCCAAACACAAGACAATCACTGACTGCGCAAGAGAGAGCTGGGAATATGACGTCATTGCATTCCTAAAATAGCGTATTGGCGTCAAAGTTTCTAAGATTACAGCATTAAAACGTTAAAAATTGGCGTCAGTGTGAATAATTTGGCGTTTTGAGATTTTCCCACTCCGGCAGGCAGTTTCAGAAACTACCGTTTCAGTCCCTAAAACCCTGCTTCCGTGTGGACCGCCTCTTAAACTCATTCATTTTTGTTATTAGCTGCCTGTCACGACTGTGTTTAAGGAAAAGACGAGCTCTAAAAATGTCATATGACAGGGCTTTAAAGCGACAGTGCATAACCTCTGTTTGTCATGAACAGAAAACGATATGTAACATGATTTCCATGAGTTACCAAACCTACGGTGGCCTGGAAGTGGCAAACTGTCGAATTTACAAAAATATGAAACCAGTTACCAACATGAGACCAACGTGAAAGTTTTTTTTTTCAAATATGTAAGTTTGTTTCAACTTTTGTTCATTTGTTTTGAGTTTCAACCATTTCAATAATGGTTTGCACTTATCTGTGTATGCTGTGACCGCCGTCCCGTCCTGACAGACAGAAAATTAATCACTTCCTGTGTGCAGTCAGTGTGGGAACGTTGCCGGGGGCAACATGAGATCTAAATACTGCTATTCTAAGACACACAGGGAGTGTTGTCGAGGCTTAATCAGCATCATGTGAACTCATTTGAAAGCGGTTTGAATGTAACCAACATTTGTTACGTCTAGGGCCAGGAAAACACTCAGAGACATTGCCCCAACTGAGAGGCTGAGGAAAACGGAACTATTTTCTGGTTATTACGGTAATTTAGGAGAGAGTCGGAAGATCACCCGTCCATAGTTTCCATTTTGCGGCCTGTTTTTGCACATTGAGAGACAAAGACTCAAACAAATGTTATCGTAAATATGTTTCACACTTTTCCAAATTTCAACATTTAACACAACTGCAGTGTTTTTCTTCATTTTAAATTGTTAAAAATGTCCCCGTCCCTCCTGTAGACACCCTGCTGTGTGCGTGCTGCCCCGACCCCGGGCTGTGTCTATTTCCTGGCGCCTGCCTCTCGTGTCCCACAGGCTTCTATCAGCCACTTGCGGGACAGCAGCAGTGTCTGCCCTGCAGCCGGGGTTCCTACACCAAGTGAGACTCTTTTTTTCCACTTCTCCTGATACTTTATTGTCTATTTTTTTTACTCGTCATTTATACCTCTACCACACAGTTTCACCGGAAGTCCATTATGTCACCCGTGTCCTGCTGGATCCTTCAACAATAACACGGGGGCTGAAAGCTGCGCAGGCTGTTCACCAGGTGTGTGTGTGTGTGAGAATAGTTTGCCTGTTGTCAAAATAATTAGACTTTTTTCTGTCATACAATCAAAACCTTGCTTTGTCTCGGTTGCGTTCAGGTTCCTTCACGTCGCAGCTGAGTTCCACGTCATGCGCGCCGTGCGTCAGAGGCACTTTCTGCAAGTAAGACGTTGCTTTTGAAGTGTGTGGGTGAAACCTTCACTTCTCACTATCTCGACTGTTTGCAATAATCACTAATCCAAAAAAAACATCACATGCTTTTATCCCATGCTTTTGTGTGCCAGTGTGGACACACACACAAACACACACACACACACACACACACACACACACACACACACACACAGAGTCTGGTTTGCATGACTTTAGAGGACATTAAATTGACTTACATTCTTTTCCTGGAGACTTAACTATAACTACTGTCTATATCTTTATCTATGATACTGTGATATGCTGAGTATTTGTGAAATCGCAATTATGCGATATAGTCACACTACAGCTCTAGTGGCACCATCTAGACGACTGAAAGGTCAACTGATCTTTATTTATGCTAATCCACATAAAGAATTGTAATGTTTATCTGTAAGATGAGTTAAAAAATGATATGGTCTCATACAGTTGTTATGACTCCATGTTGCTCTCTGTTACAGCTCCACTGGTTGTGCACGTTGCCAGGTGTGTCCTGGAGGATCAGAGGCTCTGCAGACGTCCGCTAAAGACTGCACACCGTGCCGACCAGGTAGTTCACGCACCACCACGCAAACCTGAAGGTGCATCATCGCTGTGCGATTTGCAACATTTTATTTTTTTCAGCATTTCGCTGAATCACAACCATGATGTTTTTGTTTTCCACAGGCATGCACAAAGCTCCGCATCAAACGATGTGTCAGATCTGCGGCAGCGGCTCCTTCCAGATCCACTGGGGTCGGGAAAGCTGCGACATCTGCCCGGAGAATCACTACTGCCCTGTGAGTCTCACACATACAGTCTCACACCATACAAGTCTATGACAAGTCCAGGTGTAGCCTACTCAACTGTTTCTCTTCAGAGTCCCGACGTGAACCCGGTTCTTTGTCCGAGTGACGCCTTTTGTCCAGAGGGCAGCGCGGCTCCAGGTTACTGCATGGAGACCTTCTTCAGGAAAGCAGGGGACACTTGTGAACTGGCGCCGGTCACAATTGCTCTGCTAGTTATTGGAGGTGGAGGTAAGTAGCAGCGCTGCGACACGCTCACCACGACTGACCAATAATCCACGGTTTCCAAAACTTTGTTTTACAATGTCTATATATACTAGACATTACGGTAAGAGCGTGCAATTTCAAAAACTACATCTATATAAAAAGAAAAGTACCAGTTTCCACAAGCAAATTCCACTTCTCACTGATAGCAGACCACCTTAGGGTGACCCTCACAAAATATCAGACCATTCGATGTGGCATTACAAAATAAAAGCCCTAATTCACTCATATTCTACCTAAATCCATAAAGTGATAGTAGAGTACCAATCCTTAATAAGCAAAAGCCATGTGATTAAAGTGACATTTAAGAAGAGGTTTGAAGGAGTTAGAGTTAATAACTGTGTGTGTGTCCTTATGTCAGCGATGCATGACACTGATTTCATTTTAATTTAGTTTATTAATCTACCCTCATGGAAACATTTTTTTAAAATATTGACTTGAAAACAAAGTATGCATCTGTCCTTACACTGCAAAGACATTATATTCATAAACAAGATATAATCAACCAAAATAAGTATCATGCCTATGTAGCAATGCGTGTGATTAGACCTCGCGTACATGATCGCTCCCTGTAATCTCTTTGTTTATTTCCCCTCTCCTCCTCTTCTTCCTCCTCCTCCAGTGGCCTTACTCTTCATCATTTTAGTGATCGTGCGTCGACAGAGAGACACTGACGGAGAGCTGTCTGTCGCTCGAGCGCCGTTGCTATGCAAAGAGCGACCTCAAGGTCGATACTACGGGATCCCCTGCGACGCAGAGCCTGTATACGCCGGCTGGTGAACTGAAGGAGCTCAGAAATAAGCGAACGGTTGTACAACAAACTGAGGGCAGATCTGCTCTAAAGACGTGGAAGAAAACGCAGATGTGGTAAAATCCTCGGACCGTGTCTAAGCACTTTGACGATCCATCAGCTTCTTGTTTTTTTTGTGGTACACAGAAGTTCTTTATCGTGTAAATTCTTGTAGTTTAACACTGTATCAGTTGTTCTACTCAGAGATAAGGTAGGTTATTGGATTATGGGAGGTATTCTGGAATGGTGAAAATGACATGGGAATTCCTCTCTCTCTTTCTTTTTTTCCCGAAGGTAATTGATTTACTTTGCACTCGTGTTGTTGTGGACTTGTGAGTGAATCCATTAACCTTGTAGTCCCTCCGTGACAGTGAGGCGTAAACTGAACATTTTTGTGTGTGTGTACGTTTTTAAAAAGTAAATGTCTGTAGTTTTACTTCCTGATACCTTGGCTTAACATTTTTCATCTGCTTTTTTAAATATTCTATTTGTATGTTTTAAAAGAAAAATAAATACATTGAGGTACAATGTTGAGCCTAACGTTATTTCATATAATTTTTGATTTCATTACACCACAGTTTGTTTTCAGTTCAGTTTCTCTGAACTTATAAAAAGAAGAAATGGCTCTGTACGTGCAGATGCAGACCCCTGGTTTAGGACTGCAATGATTCATCGAGTACTAGATTGCCAACTGTTTTGATGATAATAACAGACCAGAAATAAAATAAAAAATTCCATCTGACTCACATCGTGGAACAAATCTAATATGAGTCACTTCAGCCTGGTAATGTTACTGTGGTCCAGTGGTCAAATCAAGTGTGAGAGTCATGTGGGATCACTTCCATTTATCACATAATATATTTGAGTTATTTTAGCCTGTTCTGTAGCAGTTTTCCACTTCAAAACACAAACATTAAAAAGATTAAAAGGCACAAATAAAATACTTATATTTGAGCTATGAATACAAACTTATTTTATTTTTTTATTTTAACGCAAATATACACATATAAAAGCATACGTAATGGGAGTATATTGACGTTCTGCCAATAAATGTTACACATTGTACGTCCAACTATGCTGATAATACAGTGCATGTACAATAACAGCCACAAGAGGGCGTTGAAGCGACAATTCCCCAAGGACTTGCCTTACGGGTATGTGGCATGGCGAAACGGAGTAACGGAAGTGACGCAAAAACGGAATTAACACAATAAGAGACGTTTCCCTGGTGTGAATTTTCCAAACTGGAGCGGAGCAAGAAACGAAACAAAAAAACTCTTATCACCCAAGTGGCGTACGACCGGATATACATTTTTGTTTTATACAATTTTATAACAAGTTACTTATGGAGTTATAACTGTTATTTCACACACACACACACACACACACACACACACACACACAAGACAGGTGCTACTGACCTCTTGGCAGTAAAGTTAAAAAAAACAAAACAAAAGCAAAGGTTTATTGTTATTATTATTATTATTATTATTATTATCATTCTTTTTTATTTTTTTTAGCATTTTATTATCAAATGCCTCTGACTGGAGAGTTTTTCAAAATCCCTTGTCTAATTGCCTTTTCATACTCCAGTCCAGTAAGCGGCGGTATTGCACATCTTAAGCTGCCAGTAAACCCATTCGTGGAAAAGAGATTGTACTTACAGGCCGCCGTAGTTAGGTCAACAGGGAAACATGGCCGCCACCCTGGCGAAGAGGTTGCCCTGTGAGTATCAACAATTTGACATTTTAATACTGTAATATTTCACTCTTCTACGTCAGTTAATATGAATTCAGTGTTTTTAATTTAATTTACCGAACACGTATGTTGTTCAGGTAAAATAAAGACTTTAACTGAGCTGTATGTGATGCATGTCCCTCACTTCGTGTTGTCCTTCGTGTGTCAGCGCTGCTCAGGCCGCTCTCTGCGGCTCTGCGTGCGGGGACGCCGCAGCTCCGTCAGCTCTCCTGCCTCCTCCAGCCTTCTCCTCCTCCTCTCTGGAGCTCCGCCGCAGCCGCTGTCCGCGCTCCTCTGCGGGCTGCAGTGTGTCAGACACCGCGATGCAGCATCCTACAACGGTAAAGACCAAGAGAAACTGTCTGCCCTGCCTACATCGTCACTGCTGTCAATCAGTCATTTACTTGTATAGCACTTCTCACACACACAAACATATCTATAAACATAACAAACACATTGAATTCTATACAAAAGACTGTTCTAGAACACGAAGAAAACGCCATCTCTTCAGGGTGCAAATGAGGTGACCTCAAATGCAGTGTTATTAATAAACAAACAAAGATTAAATGTTAATAAAACTTGAGGCCAAAACAGGTGGTCAGGAGTAAGTAAAGCAGAAAGTAAATACAATTAAAGTGCTGAATTAAAAGGCGTTTGAAATTATAATCCAGCCACTTTTATTTTTATTTACAAGCATTAAAATAGGAACAGTTCAGGAGATGAAACACAGTAATTAAATAAACAATTAAGAGTGCAAGGGAAATTCTAATAATATAGTGGGAGATATAATCACCATAGAACTCAATAAAAGTTGTTGTCATCGAGATATAATCACTCCAATGTGTCCTGGGTCAGCCCTCAGGTCTCCTCCCAAAAGAACATGTTCGAAATACCTTCTACTCTGAGCCATTTCCCAGATGTCCGAGCTCCTCATCCTATCTCTAAGGCTGAGCCCGGCCACATTCAAGATCTCGTTCTTTCGGTCAATATCCCAAAGCTGATGACCATAGGTGATAGGGTTGGAACGTAGATCGTCCGGGAAATCGAGAAGCTGCGGCTTCTGGCTTAACCACAACAGACTGCTGCTCCCATCTGCCTATCGATCTCCCCTTTCCATCCTTCCCTCACTCGTGAACAAGACCCTGAGATACTTAAACTCCTTCACGTGAGGCAGAGCCCTCTCCCCCGGGCCCCTCAGGGTTAAAAGACTAAATGATGGGGTTTTAATTCTGCATTAAAAATATTAATACTTTGTTCTACCTAGTAGTCACATTATTATTTAACTCCTGATAGTGAGATTGTTACTGTCACTCAAAAAAGGTATAATAGTTGTTTTTTTTTTGTTGTTTTTTACACAAGGGATATACAACACCAAAAACTGGGTAATCAATTATTAATCTAATAGTTTTAGCCCTAATCTGGACCCTGATTGTCATTCTTAATATCCTGCACTTATCTCTTTACCCCTGACTCTTGTTTAGTTTTATTTAGGTTAACTTTAATAACGTTAGTAGAAGAATTTCTGTGTCAGGAGACTCTGCAGCAGACGTAGGAAAAGTAGCTTCTAACAGCAGTGTTTTAAATTGACCTCTATTCTGTGCTGATGTTAAAAAAAAAAGAGTGTCTGTTGTTGCAGGGTGTCGGCTCTCGTTCCCTGTCTGACTCCACAGTCGTGCAGAAGTCTGACGTACTACAGCCTGAGGAAGGGGAAAAGGAAATCCATAAAATCGGTCACGCAGAGGTTCATGAGGCTGCACTGTGGACTTTGGATCAGACGCAAAGTATGTTTGTTTGACTGTTAACTGCTACGATCACTGGACTCATCGATGCAATATTACAACCAGTCTGACATCTGGTTTTGTTTTTCTTTTTTTCTCTTTTTTTTTTTTTACATAGGCTGGGTACAAGAAGAAGCTGTGGAAGAAGAAACCTGCCAGGAAAAAGCGCCTGAGGGAGATTGTGTTCTGTAACAAAACACAGAGCAAGCTCTTGGATAAAATGACAACCTCTTATTGGAAGAGGAGAAACTGGTATCTCAACGATCCGTACCTGAAGTACCACGACCGGGTCAACCTCAAAGTCTAATTTAAAAGAACAGGCGTCTTGTTTTGTTAGAATATAATGTATTGCTGTAACACACACAATAAAGTCAAATGTCTCTGATTTTTCAGTATTTTTTTTTTTTTTTACTAAAACGTTTTACCAAAAAAACAACAGAAGAAATAGTATATATATATCAAATATCAAATTATAGTTGTTTACTTGCATTCCTGAACAGGAAAAATCAGTTTTAGTGATTGAATGTTTAATTTCTCAGAGAAGCTCAGTGAGCAGGCTCAAATAACAAGGTGAATTCAGTTTATTTGACAAATAACATTTTCAGTTTTAAACAAGTTTTTGAAAGTAAATGTTTTCTCGTGTTTACGGCAGGTGGACTAATAAATTGGTTAAGCACTGTATATACTTTTCTTTATGAATTAGAGTTCACATTCGTTATTATCTCAGCATTTCTCCTTTTTAGAGGTCATAGTTTTTGCTAAAAGCCTCTTTCTGTTATTGGCTTAGTGGAATCTTCAACTTTAGGTCGTCTTATATTCTGACAAAAAACAACAACTTGCTACTTCTGTCCTTTCGTATACAGTTTTTTTTTTTTTTTTAAATGACCGTCTTTTATTTGGGATACATGTGGAGTTTTCTTTCTCTTTTTTAACATGTTTTTTATTCAAGAAAAAAAAAATGGCATCGTCCACAAACATTTGATCATGAACAGTTTTGGATACATTGTCTTTAACACACACATCACTGCCATTGTTAGTTTATATGTCGCAGTCGAGTTTAAATATAAGTCCTATATAATGACATTCTGGCCTGCCAGAACAAAACTGCTGAGGAAAACTTAGTTAAGTTAAGGTGTCATAGAGTGGATAAGACTTTTTTTTTTTTTTTTTTGCAAGTATGAGTCGCCAACTTTGTCATTTCACTTTTCTTCCTGTTGAAAACGACAAAGATGACTGTGTAAATGTTTTTGCCAAACAGATTCCCACTTAAATTACTGACGGAATTCAATTTTCATACAAATGAACAAACATGCAACGATGAGCTCGTGTACAAATCTCATAATTACCTTATATTTCAGTTTGACTCTGCATGACTTTTAATGGAAGAAAATCATCTCCAACACTAACACGGATACTACAAAAGCTGAAATACAGTTATGTTTCATTTTTTTCCTCGCCTTTTATCCGTCCAAAAAAAAAAGAAAGAAAGACATAGTGCATCTACGACGACGACAGAGTGAATGGCGTGTAAACAGAACGGCTGTACCTGAGAAGCTTTTTGTTTCAAACTTCAACGCACCTGAAATGACACAGACACAAGGATGGGAAAGTCTACCGCATAAATCCACTGAAACCATTCACAACAGATACAGTGATAGTTTGTGTCGAGTGCGTCTGTGGGCGTCGGCTCAGTGTAATTAAGTACAAGATGAAAACACAATCATATAACATTAATGTCAATGTAAGCTCGTAAACCTGCTGCAGCCAGAGAATCATTGGGTTTAGCGTCGCTCAGTGAACAGAACATTGCACAGTGATTGCAACCATAGAAATAAAAAGAAAAACCTGACCATGATTACATAAAGTAGATTTTTTTGCTACAGCATAAAGGGACAGGTTCCTATTTTACTTTAAAACAAATGACGAGGTGTTTCTTTAAAAGAAACTAACCAGAAGATTGTCAGGAACATTTGGCATCACTCAGAAAACATCTGGATATCAAATCTGCCCCCACATTGAACATTTGAAATCCCATTTAAAGACCCACCACCTCTCCTTAGCCTTCACTTCAGGATAAATATAGTCATGTATGTAGTTTTTTACAATTTTGCTATTTTAATATCTCACTATTTTACTGTTTCACTTGTATTTTTTTCGTTGATTTTATGTTTTATACCTTTTATGTTGCTGTGCCTTTAAATCTGTAAAGCACCTTGGTTGTTTTTTTAAATGTGCTCAAGAAATAAAGTTCACTTATCTTATGTAAAAAACCTATGACACAAATGTTTATTCACCACAGGAAGTAAATAATAATAATAACGCTAAAATTGCTAATGCTAATCAGCCAGTAATTTATATTCTGAACATAGTGCAAACATGATTGTTTGGATGAGAACAAGGACATGAAGTATTTTTCTGTAAGGCTTTAAAATTGAGGTAAATAGTTAAATTTAGGTAAATTGTTTTGTTGTTGTTGTTGTTGTTTTGGGGTAAATTGGCTTCATTTCTTAACGATTCAGTGCAGAATTGTCGGATCTCCAGATGCAGCTACAGCAGAACATCCCCAAAAGTAATAATAATAATAATAGTAATAATAAAAAAAAGAAAAATATTTCTTGATCCTTGGCTCGTGACACATTCTGTAGGAGGGACCACGTGATTGCAGGACTCAGTGACAGCACATTCTGTTCGACAAACAGTGGACTAACAATGAGCGGGGAGACACATGCAGTTGTCCGGCCCAAACCTGATATATATATATATATATATATATATATATAATTATATATATAAAAAAATGATCAAATCAGAGAAACGACGTTCACACAAACTGTACATAAATACATAATCAGTAAGCCACAAACTTAAAGTGTCTATCGGCATGGAGCTCATTCACTCACAAAAACCTCATGGACTTCTATCATGAGCCACGCGCTATACAGTTTACTATAGAGAGAGAGAGAAGGGGGCATCGTAGGTCACTTTGGTAATACCTTATTCCAAAGCAAGGCTGCTTCAGTCATGTAGCTTTTGGCCATTCAGTATTTTCTTTTTTCTTTTTTTTTTACTTCTTGCAGCAAAAGGCAGCTGGATTATGTTTGAGGACAGTTTCACATGGCTTCATTGTTCGAAGAGAGAGCACTCCTGGATCTCGTGAGAGGCCTAAGAGGAGGCTGGAAGGGAGGAGGAAAAGCAGAGAGAAAGAGAGATGTCAGCCAATAAGTGTGCACACGTTATTAATATTCTGTAATTCAATTTCTCGTAGACAAACACAATGAATTGGCCCTGAGCTAAGGACTGAGCTCTAAAAATGTCCGGATTAAAACAAATAATATTCAAATTTACTTCCAAATGAAATAAAGACATTGTTTTCAGAGAGACACGGCGGACGGGTATCACTGAAGAGGAAAACTAATGTGTGTTTCAACCTCAGGGGAAGAGTCTAAACACATACATCGGCTTAAAAAGAATAGACAAAATACAGATTTTAAATAAACATGATGAAGAACAGCAGTTTAATCCAGGACAGTAATGGAAACGCTCGTGTTATACTGAGACCTCTGTATAAAATACTGTAAATATGTAAATATTTAGTGAAGGGATAAAGTAGTCTATAAACTGTCTACCCAAACCAACTATACATGTCCACACATGTCTCAATACTTTCAGATTTCCATAGCCTCAGGCCACAAAGGATGTATTAATAATCATGTGCAGTGCTGAGCAAAAGCGTTGTTGTTTTTATTCGAGCATGTGTTGAACTGACGGTGTGATTTAGCACAAACAAAACCCCAAAAGTTAGGAAAAAAACCACCAGAAGGCAGTGCGTGTCAGAAAAGACAAAGTGAGTCGTTACAAAAATCACACGTAAACACAAAATTCCACCACGGTTAGTGCGTGAGTGCCGGTCCATGAGGAAGTATTTAGCCACACAGCCGTAAGAATGAAAGAATCAGTGCGTAAATGCGTCACTCTCAGGGGCGGGGCCAGTTAGAATCAAGGCAGCAGCTGTGCAGCCACTCTGCAGAGGGCGATGTACCTCAGGAGCTTTCCTCTTAATCAGCCTGAGCTGTGGTGAGCTCACGGTGGCCTGCCCCTCTTTCCCCGCCCCCCCGGACGGAGCGGGAGGTGGAGAGGGTGCGGACGGCGGGCTCGGCTGCGGTGTCAGAGAGGGCGTAATTGGTGCGGACTCGGGGGCTGAAATGGTCTGGGACAGCGACTCCTTGGAGTCCCACTGGTCTAACCCCAACACCTCAAACTCAGCTATGTCAAAATCCTGTCCTGCACCATGAGAGAAAAGGGTCGGTGGAAGGGATGAGCAGCCTGCACAATAAATCCTGGTGATTTGTTTTTTAATTGATTGCTGTGGTAGAGCAGCAGCTTTTGGTCAGTGAGGATTAGGAAAGTTTAAAGTGCGACCACAGAGCAGAGGCCAAATATCAAGTCACCATAGGCACAAACAAAGCCGCTCTTATCACTCCCTGTTCTATGCAGAATTATGTGCACTTACATTTTGTATGTAATGCATCGCAACAGCAGAAAGCCAACGCATAATATGTGTTAAAAAGCAGATTATTTGGTTAAATATTGCACTTTTTTTAAATTCTATTTTATGGACAAAAACATCAATGAGCAGCGTTCCTTCACTGTGATACAACTGGCCACACAAGTGGTCACCGGTCAAAGAATCTGAACCCATGCTATTGTATCATACCAGCTGTCAATCACACTGTGCTTTATTGACCATTTTCCTCTAAACAGGAACTACGTTTACAACACTGTCATTAAATCCTCCAGAAAATGTTAATGACGTTAGAAACCAAGTGAGAAGTTCATTTTTTCCACAACGTCCTATCAAACAATTATGTTGTTGCAATCTGCAGAGTCGCCCTCTGGTGGCTATTCAATACATTGTACATTGATAGATACAACAAGTACTTCCTGATGAGCTTCAACTGGCAAACCAGAAGACTAGATCCACTTTTATATAACACTGTATAAATCTCATAGACTTTATATTTAAAAAAAAATGGGCAGAGTCTTCCTGTTTCCCCAATAAAGCCAGACAGGAAGTGACAGGACACTGAATAGCCACCAGGGGGCTGCAAAAAAAAACAACCCCAAACTGAATGGAAGTCTATGGGAAAATGTCTCACTTTATTTATTTACAACATCAGTAAACACTTAATGATCTCAATCACTTGTTTCAGGTCTTCTTCAATAGCACACAGTGTCAATTTTGAAAAGAATGTTCCCATTCGGAGGAAAACAGACCATGAGGACATATGAGTGGGCTGGACAGCAGTGTGATTGACAGGCGAAATCGTCCAATAACAATGGGAGCCTGGCTGCAGGTCCCTCCTCTGAACTTCAGGGGTTTCTAAACGGCTTCTAAACATCAACATGACTCCAGCAGCCAACTCCTGATTCTGGAGGCTTGTAAAGGGGGGCGTTCATGTTCCCATGAATCAGGTTTCAACCAGTTGCCACTTGATTAATCTACATCTGAAAATAGTCCCCAGCAAATGCACACTTTTTTTTTTTTATGTTATGAAGCTCTCTTTAATAATGAAATTATTACTTTTTTTTCAAAAGGAAACAAAAGGCTGGATGGTAATAGCCACAGATCTATGATGTGCATTCTATTTTACCTATTTGTGTCACCTTTTTCTGGTTTTATTGTCAATATTTTTCTTAAAACATGTTCATGGAATTCATTGTATTCAGCAAGTAATCTCCAGATTAACTGAGCTTTAAATACACACATATATCCTGTATATACAGTATATATATATATATATAAAGTATAATCTACAATTATCATCTCTCTGAGACAAACAACAACTGTCTCCACGTGATGTAAAAGGAGGAACATGTGAGTTTTATCACAGGATGGTTCGTTAGAGGCCTCGCCGTCTCCAAACAGGAAAGCAGGGGATAAGGTTAGGAGGCCACTCGGGAACCAAGAGGTACTGAACAATATACGTACGCCGGCTGACACAGGCATGAACAGGAAGACAAACATATACACGATAATCTGGTCTGACGCAAAACAAACGGACGCTGCCCTTACGAGATAGTGACACCGAGTGGTAAACTGTTTTTAAATCAACTCGCTGTGCCACGAATCTCACATTGTTCTCAACCGCCGCACACGTTTTAATAAAACCACATTAGCTTGTTGGTTTTTAAAGAACAGTGGGCAACGATTGATCGGTATTTCCATGAAAAGCTTTCAGGATTATGCAACTAAGTAATCTAAGTGAGAATGACATGTCGGCACCCCCTCACTGCTCAATGCTTTGTGTACAGGTGCTTTCTGGTAGGAAAGAGACGGAAAAATAGGATGGACGGACACATGGGAACAACATAAAAGTCTTTAAAAGGACTTTAATGAAGGAGCAGCTGAGACCAAAAGTTTAAAAAGCTCTGGCAGCCGTTACGGTTGTGCTTTGAGAGATGATAATACCAACGGTCATTTATTTTTCTGGCCTTGGCGTTGTTAAGTGTGTTCAAAATGTTCTGTGTCGTTTGACCTTTTAAAAATAAACATGCTGATATGTTTTGGCCTTAAGCGTTCATCAGGCGAGACAAAACAGATCTTATGGAACAATAATCCATCTCATGGTGGTGTTCCACTTTTAATCAGATGATAAACGCAATGATTGCCTCAGGTTAATGTCTCATGTATGAAACAAGTCTAGTCTATCCATGCTCTTGTGATGAGAGCAGCTCAGGGCAGAGGATGCACAGTCTCCTTACCTTTGCTGTAGCTTTCTGACTTGCTGCGCATCATAGATCTGGTTCGATGCTGTCCTGCTCCTGCTCCTCCTGCTCCTCCTGCTCCTGCTGCTCCTGCTGCTCCTGCTGCGGGCTGTGTCGTGCCAGAGGCGCCGTTGTCCGTGTCAGACTGGAAGGAAGACAGATCCTGCATGCTGAAACTCCTCAGTCTGTCTGAAAGCACTCCTTGGCCCTTAGACACGGACAAAAAAAAAACACACACGTTTTTATTTAAATGTCAACATCAATGCGAGCATGACACATTTAAAGGCATTTATTTTCACTATATATCCACTATCCAACATTGTATAGGAAGTAAACAGAATTACAGGCTTAAAACTCTTTAATTATGCCACTTTTCCACAACACGGTCCCGGTTATTTTGCTTTTCCATTAGCGATAGTACCTGCTCTGGTGAGGTTCCAAGCGAGCTGAGACCATACTATGCATGACATAGTTTCATGCAGCCGTGCTGTGATGACTCCGCCTACTTTGAGGAGGTATTATAGTAATGGAAAAAAACAACCAGCGATACCTTTGATGCCGCCATGACTGCAGCTGTGGCCGCGACATTCAGCCCTCTCCTCCCATAGTGAACCAGCGTGTCGTAGCTTTTGTCCTTGGCTTGACAGATGTAGTCGTCAATGTCCTGAAACGGGGGGCAAACAATCACATGAGCACATTACCTCTCGCAGTAATGGAGTTATTCTGGTGTGCCCGCCGTGTTGACAAATGCATTTTGAATCGATTGATTGCATAATATACGCTTTTTTTAACGGTAAAAATGTGTTTCTTGACTTCCATAATGGAGGAGCAGGGAGATAACTGTGACACGTTCCACTCCCTCGTCAAACAAACACTTGTTTTAAAAACCGCTTGAGTAGAGAAGTGAATCAGCACAAAAGCACTGTTGTTCCCTTTTCCCCGGACTGTAGCAAAGCAAAGACAAATTCAATTAGTCACATGCAGGCTTAACTTAGCCCAGGTTGAATATTCCCCCCCCCCAAGCCTTTCCTTGATTTACAACAACAAAAGGAAGGGGTTTCACCTTTTCTTTTGAGGAAAGTGTGGGATGAACAAACTTCCTGTAGAGCACGCTGGAGCCTTTAGTGTAAGGGGACAACAGCCACACCACGAAGGCTATCTTCAGCTCATAGTAGAAAGGAAGCCTGCAACGGACACACAGAACGGCAGCTCAACGTTAACGCATGTCTTTAAAAATGGATTATGTGACAAAACCATAAAAGTCAGCAGGCGAACTGTGGTAAAGGTCACTTACCAACAAAGAAACATATCTGTGAACACTTCCACAGTTGTGAAGAGGGCAAATATTATCCAGTACATCATCCATTTCACCTGCAACAGTGAAAGATTAACAGGACCGACACATTTAGCAAATTTACAGAAGAAATATATGTATAATAATAATAATATACTCACGTATTCTTTCACGTCTTTCGATTTCACAGCTTTATAAGATGAGTAAGCAGGGTATAGTGTACCAAAGACGAGTCTAGAAGACAAAACGATACCCCGTCAATCTCCCGACGTTCAGCAGGAAGTTAAAATGAGCAAAACTTGACATCAAGACAGTTTCCATCCATCCATTCATCCACCTTCTACCGCTTTATCCTCCACATGAGAGTCATGGGAGGGGGGCACTGGTGCCAGGTGACATAGACCAGAATCTGCATGTTTTTGGACTGTGGGAGGAAACTGGAGAAGAGGGTTTCAAGTGTTATAAATCATGACTGTGAATCATCTGCTGCACATGGGAAGAAGGCTGTGGCGAGACCCATGAGAGGAAGAGCCTTAGATACCGAGACCTCGTCATGGCTGTATCCAGTTGAGGTGGGGTGTAGAGGGTTCCCAGAGTAGTCTGTGTGGACGGTTGCTTACTACACTTGGGATATCAGGCGACGAGCATAAGGCAGCAGAAAGAGCCTCTTGGTGGCTATGGCACAAAAGGGACGAGCGGGTTCTGGAGGCCTGGGACTGATGGCCACCACTGCTGACCTGCCAACTGGAGGGTGTCATAGTTGAGGGTTCGAAAACACCCAGAGAAGGTCGGTCAGATCCAGGTCGAAGGCCACAGTCATTCCAATCCAATCCAATTTAACCTACGCGACTACACGTGTGTTTTCTCCCCCCTTTCTGCACATTTCTATTCCTGTGTGGACACACACCTGTGTCCTCACAGAAGTGCCACAGCCGAGCAACAGCTGAGCGTGTGACCCGATCACGTTACAGAAGCCACATCATGTTGCACCAGCTCACCGTGCACGCTCACTCCAAGAGTTCAGAAAAGACAAGGACACTTAAAATAAAACCCATATCAGCTGCGAGCCACCCCTTATCTTAAAGACTGCACTTAAAATGAACCAATATTTTTAAAAAAACAAAAAAACACGTGTTAAATCATCTGGAGCTCAGAAAGGATACGATTTATGTAACTAGATCCTGTCATCTAAATGTATTTGCCTCACTATTTTGAGGTTGGGCCTGCTGCTGGTTCACTTCAGCCCGATGGCGCTGATTCATACTTTGTGGAGGGTTAAAAATAGCCGTCACCTACTCTGATGAATGCGGTGTTATTGTTCAAATTGCATTTTGATTTGTGGACGCATTAATTCACGCATTATTACACGAATAAGTCCCTGCTTTGTAACCCGACTAGGCTGACCCATCCCTGTTGTTGTTTTTTCTCCCCCTTTTCAATCTGGGACATCAACAGACCGCTCCTGTTGTTCAGACACCTCGACACTCAGTGACATTTAAGCCTCTCTGAAAGACAAAAAAACCCGCCTCTGATTTCTGGAGCTGACTCATAATGTCATCACCTCATGCGTGATCGTGGATTTTTCAGGCAAACCACGTCAGCTCTTTGTCCGTCATATGGAAACGCGACTTGATAAACACACTAAGTGCCAGGCTGCTGCTGCTGGCTGTTAGTGTAAGCTGCACAGGCCCAGCTCAGCGTTCCTGCTTTGTAAATAGCAAAGTATAATCCCGAAGAATCCACACTGTCAAAGATTAATAAGACATCCGAGGCTGACGCCTGCGTCTGCGGCGTACACATTACACCAAACCCAGGGAGGGGGGCTTGTAAAAGCGCACCTGCATCAACCAGCACCACCGTTCACCATTATTCCACCGAACACATGCACATACATGACAATGACAACAACAACAACAAATAATAATAATTCAAAGAATTCCACTTACACCACAAGTCTAGAGATTATCCAGGAGACCATTGCGCTGGAGAGGCGACAGGACGCGCTGTCTGCGGGGAGGAGTTTCCTCCAGATGACAGGAGCAGGAGCGTCCAGGCGACGGCTGCGTCCGGACGCAACAGCAACAGCAGGCAAACAGCAACGTGACGAGCGGAGCACTACGGTCTGGCGCCTCTAGATGGCAGTGTTGCACTACTGTTCAAGTTCAGTTTTAGTGTCGTAGTGTGCGATGTTCAGTCCTTGTTTATACTGTATGTACCGAGCAGTTTATAATGTACATTCTTATTTTATAACTTTTAAGAATTGTAGGGGAGACCAGGGACAGTTATAACACCTTTTGCAATAATAATAATGATAATAAATATACATTTTATTTGATGGAGCCTTTCATTGCACTCAAGGTCACCTAAAATCAAGTAAAAAACAATCAATAAACAATAAGCATTAATTAAACATGTTTAATTATACACAGTTGGTGATACTGTGACGGTTGTATCACCAACCGCGTTTTCATGTCACGTGAGTTAGCTTGACTGCTAGTTTGACACTCGTTAGCCATTTCTATTTTTAGCTAATAATTATTTGTTCTAATAATACTTGTTTGAATTCATAGACGTTTGATCTTAAAACAGCATCCACAAAAGTACATCAGACAGGAAAGTCTTTTTTTTACCTCAAAAACAAGCTTTTCTAGATAACACCGTCAGGAAGTTTCAAATGTGGCTCTTTTTTTTTTAGCAGGAATGGAGACACTCACTGAGCATGCGCAGAGGAATTCAAGGTGTTACAACCGTCCCGTTACAACTGTCCCTGGTCTCCCCTATTGTTAATATCTTTATATTGTACTTTATTGGAAATGTACGTTTATTATTTATTATCTTTACTGTCTTTGCTGCTGTGACAATGTTAATTTTCCCACTGCGATACAAATAAAGGACTATCTGATCTTAACTTGACTTATCTTCGTTTAAGTTTTTGTACATTCGCAAGATGCAAAAAGGTCATCATAAGAAGTATTGGGTCATTAAAAACCCAGCAAAAGATGCCATTTTAAAAACATATTAGGACAAATGAATAACCATTGCTGAAGCAAATATAACAATAGTATTAAATATACTGCTGTTGGATGCCGTTACTGTGCCAGGTAAAAATCAAACGTCAAACAGACTAAAGACATGAAAATAACAACATAAATAATAAATAAACCTCATGAGACACATCACATTGCTTGTGAGTCAGGAGTCTCAGGAGCTTAATCTGGGGAAAAACATTAAAAAACCCACTTAGATGAACCAACTCAACCTTATTAACAAATGTCGTGTTTAACTTGCATAATTGTAAACAAAAACAAATTAAAAACATTTTTATTATGAATAAATGAATGAATGAAAAGGCCGTCTCAAATAAAACCTTTAAAAATTGCAGGCAGAGAAAAAAATAAATACACTTCATATACAATTTTAGCTAATTTTAGTGTTTCAGTTAGTTATCAGGTTTTTTAAACTCTTGTGTTTATTTTTATTTCAGTCAAAGAATATGTTTTTTCAATTTTAGTTTTTAAGATTTTCTTAACAACCTTGTTATCCATCAGGGAGGAGTCCGACTGGCCTCAAATTTATTCAGTCGCAAAACAGTGACACCGAACATACAGCCCTGGAAGCTATTTTGATTATTAGTAAAAAAGGGTTTTACTTTGTTACGTGCAGCATGTAAGAAAAACTTTTAACTTAACTTTTATTTGGTGACTTATAATGTACTGCAGGAACTGCAGTAACCCAGCTAATATTGGGCAAGACTTCAATATAAACACTACATTTACATGAGTGAATTCAAGTCATCCGCTGAGATAAGTCACTCATTTGGGAAAACAGAAATCTGGCATTATAAATTCTCAGCTTCTGAGGGGTATTCCAGAAAGCGGGTTATGTGAGAACTCTGAGTTTGTTAACCCTGAGATGAGGGAAACTCTGAGTTATCCGTTCCAGAAAGAGAGGTAACGTAAACTCTGGGTCTGTTACTGCGGTAACTTACTCTGTGAACATAACCTGCTCACTGGCAGGTTTACTATAAGAAACCCAGAGTTTCTACCCGTCTTCTCCCACACGAAGAAAGCAGTTAGACATGGATTGCCCATTCATTAGAAATCCAATCGACATCGAAGCCGTATTTATTAGAAATGCATTACGTCGTGAGAGAATCTTCCGACCCAGATTAGACGTTTTGATTAAAAATAAAAGACAAATTCACATGTGATTTGGTTCTTCTTTATTCTCTAAAAGTACAAAAGCAACAGTCAGGATTTGTCATATAGTTCCAACTATTAACATATTTCACATATTCACCTGTTTCACCATGACAATGCACCCACCTCAACTGGCGTTCAAGTAATAGAATTTCCAAGTCTGTTTTTCTGATTTGCCGGTCCAGGTACACCATTTCTTTCTCGGTTTTTTGAATGGTTTTCATTAGGTGCACCCTGTACAACTCTTTTACCGGCAACTCGGAAACATATGGACGACATTTAATTCCTGCAGTTCTACATACAGATTTAACATGGTATTGACCGAAAATCTCACTGTGTCACGCTGTGCTCTAGAAGTTGATGGACCCTCCTCTTGGTGATGCCCAACCATGTTCTGTTGAAGGACAAGAATGTGCTAGTTTGTCCATTATCTATGCTCATCACTTCAGTGTACATGTCAATATATATATATATATATATATATATATATATATAAATAAAAGATATAGGATATATAAAAAAGATATAGGATATATAAAAGATGTAGGATTTTCTTTCTACCAGCCTCTCAAGGACTTGCATCTGATGTAGGCACTTGTGTCCTGGGGGGTGACAGGCTCAGATGAGCTTCCCCCAGGGATGCCTTCAGCCACAGGGCGACCCCTGTATTGGCTGAGAGCCAGCTCCTCAGCCCCTGACAGAGGTGGTGGAGGTGGCCCTCCACCCGTTTTTTGGGCCTCTGCCTTCTTTCTGTTGGCTGAGCAGAACTCAATGTTTGCAATCTGAATTAATATTTACGTTACGTTTAATAGCCTAAGTCAATTAAAAATAAAAAAATAAATCAAAGTGAGGTGCAATCATAGCCTAGCAAAATATGCCTTACCTTTTTGAATGATGTTTTTATGTTTCATTTTGAGCTGCTTCCAAGTCCTCCTTACTCCTGTTGTATTGCACCTAAATGAAAAACTCAGATTTCATTCCTACTTATATTCATAACTATAGACTATGCTACGATGTTACGGTTAAATGTTACGTCAATGGAATAGTACATTCAAACTTACGCGTTGACTCGGGCAGCAATTTTCTCCCCTGCGGTCTCTCTCTCCTTCGCTGCTGCAGCTGTGTTGCATTCGCGCCGAAATATGTGCTCATATTCTCCGTAGCCCAGCAAAAGGATCTCCAACTCCTATTCACTGAAATAAGTTGATCTTTTTTTTTTTTCTCGGTTGTCATGGTGACTCGTGGTATCGGGGCTCCATTGATGATGGCTTTTTATAGTGGTTGTGCACGCGCGTACCTCGAGGTTAACATACTCAGAGTTGATTGAACTAACTCAGATCAGCTGTTCTGGAACCGGATACTCAGAGGCCGTTTCTCAATATCCATACTTGTGCGTACTTGAGCGTACTTGCGTACTCCCGTACTTGTGAAAACGTCATCAGCCTCAGTCCAAGTGCTGTTCCAATTCTCAAGTAAGCGAACAGCGAGGACGGTTCTCAAACCCGGAAATGTTCTCGCTCCGCCCATTTTGACCAAGTATGCATCGGAGGTGACTTAAGCGTACTTGCGATGGCCATGTATCCCAGAATACATTTCGGCGGAGCATAGCAGCAGATAATAGAAATATAAATCTGAAATAAATATTTTTCTGTGTCCCGGAACAAAGTTTTAACATCATTTGAGGCGAGAAATTAGTCATATAGAATTCAAACATGTGGTTTGTGTATGAAGATATGACGTATTTATAGTTTGGCAGCGACGTTTGTCGGAGGTGATCAGCTCCGCTTCTGCGGGCGCTCGGCGCTCACTGTGCCCGGCACAGAGCAGCGTTACCTCGGCCTGTCCTGATGAAATGATCCGCTGGCTCAGACGTCGCTGTCATTAGATGCTCGGTGTGATCCATATATTTGTTGTTGACGTGTTATTTTGTTTTTAATGGAAACGTTTTGACCTGACAGTTTGAAGGTTTGTATATTGTTAATGTTTTATTTATTTTAACTTTGAATTTTAGATTTATATTAAAGTCGAGATTTATATTTAAATATAATATGTAAATATTAGATATGTATAGTATAGTATGTAGAGTAGTATATATTTGTACACGTACATATATGTCATACATACATATGTATATACATATATACTACTCTACAATGCTGTAATATATCTATTTTCCACATTGTATTATTTGTATTGTATATTTTAATAGAAATACATTAATAAATGAAGTTAAATATTTAAAATGTAAAAATAATAACAACATATATATGCATTTATTAAAAGTATTTCATATGTTCATTCATCAACACTGTAGGTGGCGGTAATGAGGCTGCAGCACTTGGCGCCAGCCACCATTCAAACAGCAGAACAATACATACATACTTGCATACTTGAGTATTGAGAAACAACCACATACTTGTGTACTCCCGTACTTGGCAAGTATATACTCCCAGCGTACTTCTCAAGTATATACTTCCCAAGTACGCAAGTACATACTTGCTTACTTGAGTATTGAGAAACGGCCAGAGTTTCCCGACTCAGAGTAAGTCAACTCAGAGTTCAGGGATAGACTCAGGCCGTTTCTCAATATCCATACTTGTGCGTACTTGTGCGTACTTGCGTACTCCCGTACTTGTGAAAACGTCATCAGCCTCAGTCCAAGTGCTGTTCCAATTCTCAAGTAAGCGAACAGCGAGGACGGTTCTCAAACCCGGAAGTGTTCTCGCTCCGCCCATGTTTACCAAGTATGCATCGGAGGTGACTTAAGCGTACTTGGGATGGCCATGTATCCCAGAATACATTTCGGCGGAGCATAGCAGCAGATAATAGAAATATAAATCTGAAATAAATATTTTTCTGTGTCCCGGAACAAAGTTTTAACATCATTTGAGGCGAGAAATTAGTCATTTAGAATTCAAACATGTGGTTTGTGTATGACGATATGACGTATTTATAGTTTGGCAGCAACGTTTGTCGGAGGTGATCACCTCCGTCTCTGTGGGCGCTCGGCGCTCACTGTGCCCGGCACAGAGCAGCGTTACCTCGGCTTGTCCTGATGAAATGATCCGCTGGCTCAGACGTCGCTGTCATTAGATGCTCGGTGTGATCGATAGATTTGTTGTTGACGTGTTATTTTGATTTTAATGGAAACGTTTTGACCTGACAGTTTGAAACTTTGCATATTATTTTTATTTTTTTTATTTTAACTTTGAATGTTAGATTTATATTAAAGTCGCACGGTCATTGTATCTGTATTTAAATATAATATGTAAATATTAGCTATGTAGAGTAGTATATATTTGTACACGTCATATATATATATATATATATATACACTACACTACACTATTCAATGCTGTACTCTATCTATTTTCCACATTGTATTATTTGTATTGTATATTTTAATAGAAATAAATTAATAAATGAAGTTAAATATTTAAAATGTAAAAATAATAACAACATATATATGCATTTATTAAAAGTATTTCATATGTTCATTTATCAACACTGTAGGTGGCGGTAATGAGGCTGCAGCACTTGGCGCCAGCCACCATTCAAACAGCAGAACAATACATACATACTTGCATACTTGAGTATTGAGAAACAACCACATACTTGTGTACTCCCGTACTTGGCAAGTATATACTCCCAGCGTACTTCTCAAGTATATACTTCCCAAGTAAGCAAGTACATACTTGCTAACTTGAGTATTGAGAAACGGCCTCAGAGTGTGTTGAACCTGCTTTCTGGAATACCCCTCTGGTCAGCTCTACCTGTGTACACCTGCACCACAACAGCAACAGTATCTTTTCTGTGCCAGCCTCTGGCCTACATACCAAAGCATGAAAACAGGGGCAAGGTTTTGTTACAGAACAACAAAGGCTGCTGGGGCAGGGTTGGGCTCTGGCCAGTGGAAATCGAATCCTTTTGTCAAATGTAAAGCACAGGGAAGGGTTTCCTCAAGTTTGCTTGTTAGGGCCAATCACATGATTTACATTGAGCTTGGGAATGTTAGATTTGACCCACACACTTGCATTCATTTACTTGATGTTTTTGTTTTCCATGATTCTTGTAGTCAAGATTCTGGGATAATGAAAAGATGCCACCTCAGTTATTTACTCTTTTGAATTAAGTGCTGCTGAGCAAATGGTTTAATCTACCTGACAGATGTCATTAGATTGTCAACGCGGTGCAGTTTCTGATCTGCTGAGTTCCCATTTCCCAAAATGCTCAAATATTTAATGTTTACGTAATGACAAAATGTGGAGAGAGTTAGTGCGGTGAATACTGAGAGCAGAAGCCAGGGTTCTTTTTGGCAAATTCTTTTCTTAGAAGTTTATTCTGTTATTCCTCCCCCCCCCCCATGTTCACATAAAAAAAGTATACACACGACGCTTCAATGATACATACACTTCGGCACTAAGTCTTCATTTCCTCTGCATCAGCATCTTCCCACTGAGAAGGAACTCAATAATGACACAAAGTCAAGCTGAACGTTAAAGCAAAGAACGGGTTAGGGCAGTACGTGTGCATTTATCTGTGTATTTCTTGTGTTTGACCAAATACAGAATAGACACATTTTGACTGTACAGAAAATAAACAATCAAAAGATATATGCACCGATCTCCTTTAGTGTTTCAAATGATACAGGCCAAGCACTGGTAAACCCAACAGCTGTATTGTGGGACTGAAACTACTGCTGAATAATAATTTACTCTGTGCGGTGTGAGAATACCAACAGCCGCTTTTCAATTATTTGTTTGGATCATTATTACCCAAGTATCTCCATTACCGTTCCATCATTAAGGACAGGAGAAGAATATGATGAAGCACTGTAGGCACAGCAGGCTTTTCATACTTTACATTATGTACACTTTCTTAAACCTTCCATTTGACTTTGGGTAGTAAAGACTTAACAAATGATTACACCCTGATGATGAAAGAAAAAAGCAAAAACACCTTTTCCTCTGGCTGAGGAGACTAAATGATGTTTTAAAAAAAAACAAAACTTTCAAAGATGAAAGTTAATCCAAAATGATGACGTGAAATAAATGTTGTCTGTAGCACTGAAGACGCTCAGCTGTGTAAACCCTGCACCGAAATTCTAACTGCGTCCTTTATGGAGTGACCAATCTGACATTAATACAGCAGATCACCTTAGCTCCTCAGAGCTGCCAATCTGGACTGCATCTCTTCAATGTCCTCCTCTGACTCCTCATCTGAGGCTGCGGTGGCTCCAGCAGGCTCCACTTCAGGCAGGGCATCGTTGACTTTGCTTGGTGCTTTGCCAAGAGCACCTGACAAAGCAGACACAGTCAAGACAGAGCATTACTAATTTATAGCATCATGTAACCGGCGGTTCAGATTCAAACACTTAAATAATTTAGATACCAAAACCTTATTTTTAAAACAAAGATGTGATGATCCGTGACAAATCTTTTACCTGCTGTGATCTCAAAGAGGATCTTGTCAACTTCGGCCTCTGCTGCTTCCTCCATCTCTTCTCCGTCTTCCATGCTCTCAAATGTGTCTTCCAGCATTTCTTCAATGATGCCAGCCTGAAATACAAAGGTGGAGTTACATTTCTTGAAGTAATTGGAGTGTGAAAAGGATCTATTTATGTTGGATGCTGCTGCGGACCTTCATCATCTCCTTTGACAGTTCTCTCATCGTGGCCTGGATTTCGGGGACTTTGACAAGGTTCTGCATGGCTTTCATGACCTCTGTGCTCTTCTCCAGAGCCCCGGCTACACGCAGTACAGCTAGAAATGCACAAGTACGTCTCCATCACTGACACGCAGACACATTTCCTTCATTGCTGATGACATTTAAATATTCTCCTATCTAATTACTTGGCTACTGTACTCTCCAAAACTCACCAAGCTGATTCCTCATACTGAGCAGCACAGAGTTCATGTGTGCTTTGGAAGCGTAGAGTTTTGTGACGGCTCGTTTTGACTGAATCATCTCCTTGGCAAGGATAACACACACATCCTTCTGGCCCTTTTTAGCTGCATCTTTGATGGATCGTTTAACTTTTTCCTCTTCCCTTTGAATATCTGAAACAAAGAGGGTTGCCGTTATCAGTGTAACACCTTTCTTCTAGAAGTAAAATACAATAATTCAGCAGTTGTCTGGTCAAATAGGAGAAGAAAGTGCCCATCTTCTTCTCACCTTAAGCCAATTCCAACTTCAAATAGTTAATTGACACTGTTTTTATCTATTTTCAGTTGCTTTGTGGTGTGGTCGGACGCTGACAACAGTATCTTACCTCGAATCTGTCTGTCAATCACTCTCGTTTCCTTCCTGATTTTCGAAGACCACTCTTGGACCTGCAGTGACACACCGTGTTATTCCAATATTGTGTAGATGCGACCTTACCAGTGAAAATGTGTACTGTCCACCCCGATAGCCACTTTATAAATATTTATTCAGCAAATCACATGGCTGGCAACAACTCAATGCATTTACACATGTCATCATGGTCAGGACTAAGAGCTAAGAAGCTCAACCAGAGAATCTGAATGGAAACGTATCATGGATGCTGGTACCAGACAGACTGGTCTGAGTATCTCTAGGTTTTAGGGCTGTGACAATTAATCTATTGTTAAATTAATCAACCATTTATTCAAATGTAATAAACACAATCCATTCAAGTGATTTCTTGTGTAATTAAAACAAATTATCAGATTTTTCACCTTCTTCGGTGTGGATATTTTATGGTTTCTTTGCTCCATATGACAGAGAAATAATTATTACATTTCAGACCTTAACCCTCAGGCATCAATTTATTTTACTACCCCCTTAAGTCATTAGGCAAAATGACAAAAATGTCCACTTCCAAAAAAACTGATTTTTTTCTGCCCTGTTCAAAACTACCAATAATTTTGAGGATTTTAAGTAGCGTTATTTTCCATATAACACATGTTGGGTGGCTGATGGATTTTTTCAGTCTTGAAAGTCTAGCCATCAAAGACTTTCAAATCCGATCCCAATGATGCATCAAAGTCAATGTCAATGGCTATTGACATTGACTTTGATGCATCATTGGGATCGGATTTGAATTAACTAACTAATTAAGTCATCAAAGACAAGAACTTAATAACACATCCAAGAAGACTGATTTTAAAAAAAAATCCTCCATCCACCCAACATTTGTTATGAAAAATAACACTACAAATGTTTTGGGTGTTGTTGTTTTTTTCATGTATAACAACAGTGACATCAAGAAATCAAACTGGCTTTTAAATGGTTAAAATCCCCAAAATGGCTGAATGTTTGGTAGATTTGAGCAGTGCTGAAGTTGTATAAGAATAAAAAATATTAATCAGTAATGTTTTTATGACAGTTTTTGAAGTGTATATTTTTGTCAATTACTTAAGACTATGGTAAAAAAAATAATCAGTGTTCTATTGGAACTAATTAGAAAAAAAAATTGAGTTCCAAAATTCAAAAAATTTGTCAAGAGAGAGCCCATGGAAAAAGTTCTTCCATGTGCACTAACACAGCCAAAAAGATGGCCACATCAAGAGGACAAATTTGTCCAAACATTTCCATTAATAATGATGCATGAGGGTTAAAGCAGATGGGCTACAGCAACAGAAAACCACACCGGGTGCCACACCTTTAGTAAATGTCTTGTATGTACCTAATAAAGTGGCCGGTGAGTCAGCGTGAGCGAACAAAATCAGGGTTTGTTTACACCCTGTGTATGCTAGCGTTCATGCTAACTAGCGAGCCCCCCCCCCCCCCAGTAAACACATTAACGTACGACAGACAAATCGGTTTATAAGGCGTAGAGACCAACGTGGCACGTTACACGCGGCAGGGGTAGTACAACGAATGTCATACTATTTGATGTATTTACAATTTAGCCAGCTAATCGATTCGTAAAAAGCAGCAACAGCTGAGCTAATGTTAGCAAGGTTAGCTAAAGGCACCTGTTTTCTTTCTAACTGCGGACAAAGGTGACACGCTCGTCAGCTGTCTGTCGGTACCTACCAGGTCTTTTGGTGGTTTATCGTGTGATCTGCCGAACAGCCCCATGCTGACTACGGAGTTAAATGACGAGGTGACCGAACTGACTGAAACTGGCTGTTTAGCTCTGTTCGTCCAACTACTAGCACTTCCTGTTTCTGCTGTCAAGCCCTGAACTTCAGGCTGAGGACGAACATGTAGGAGCAGCCAGTCACCTCGTGTCCTCAGCAAGGAAGCAAGTGTTTAAGTGAGGATCTAAGTACATCCAAGGGCCTAGAGCAGGGGTGTCCAAACTGTTTTATAAGAGGGCCAGATTTCATTATGTGAAAATTATCTTCAAGACATTTCGTCAAATGCATAACAATTGTGTTTTCATTGTTGTAACTATAATTTTTGAATGACAATGTAATCCAATCTAAACAACACATGAGTGAACAGAATAATAATAATTGGGCCTTTCTTTCATTAATACTATACTATACTATAATAATAATATAATAACAAGGCCGCAATGCAAAAATCAAATTCAGCTTTGGGCCCCATAAAGGTTTGGGTCAGCACTGGCCCTGTGTGTCCAGGAAAACGTGGTGGTGGCTGTGGCTGTGGCTGCATAACGATAGAGCTGATAGACCAGTAACCTACTACTTTTTTATATTTTATATTTTAATTTATACAGGGGTTCAGTGTAAATTGTGTGAATATGAGGAGCAGTGCAAAGATCTCCTCATTCCTTAATCCTTCATCATTCTTAATGCACATCTTCTCATAATATAATAGATATTACTGTAATTATTATAATATACCCTTCAACACACCTAGATCCATTTTTGTGTTTTTTGGCTTTTAATTTCTAGAACATTTTGAATTTTTTTGCATATTGTAAAAAAAAAAAGAATGCCAGGTTATGCATCTTTTCATGTATTTTTTTATTTTTAGTTTACTAAAATACTCACACTAACAAACCTACGCACAAACATGTGCTAATTGAAACCCGTTCAAATCACTATTTTTGATGCATTCATGCATCAAGCAAAAAAACATGCATTAATGTTTGATATTAAAAAAAAGAAAGACAATTTTAAATAAAATAAAATGATAGCTTCATTTTTTTTATTTATGAGCACACTTCTGTGCTCTGGTGTGTTAACATGAGTATTTTATGAAATATGACATTGCAAAAAAACAACAAAAAAAACTAATGCATATAAACAAATATTTCTGCTAATCTTTCGCCCATACCAGGCTGCAATAATCGAACCAAAATAATCCAGTTTGCAAGAAGTATATAGAAAATAATGAAATAATATAATAGTAAGTAAGGCTGCCGCGTTTCATCTAAATGGAATTGGCCTAAACCTTAAAGGAAAATGTGATGTCATTCGCTATGAAGTTTTTGATCTTATAGGTAGAATATGACACTGTGAGTATCTGAAATGTTGTTAGACAGTTAGAATGTTGTAAGACACAAATGAAACATAAACATATCCTCACTGGTAATTTCACAAAACAGCTGCCATAGTCTCTTGAGTAAATTGCCGGCAAAAGTGAACGTACAACCAGTGCCGCTCGTGCAGTTCGTGACGTAGTCTACGGTCTGCCGCTTTTCCAGCGGGTTCTAGATTCTTCTGGTATTGATTAGTGTCCGCACCAATCACGCAAGGCCAGTGTGTGCGAGAGAGCCAATCAGAGACTCGAGGGGGCGGGCCCAAGAAGCATCTCTCTCTCGCTCTCTCTGTTAGAGCCGCTGGATGACGTTCGGGCAACTTCGAGGCGGACATCATCATCATCATCATCGTCACCGCTGCCAGGGATTTACTCTGAATGAGTTTGCTATAAACAGCTTGAGTTACATAACAGCTAGTAATTCAGTCAGTCAGCGCACTCTCAGCTCGCTGCCTCGTACACACACACACACACGCACAGAATTAACGTGTCATCCCCCGAGTCCACGGCCATCTTTGTGTAAATATCTCCTCATACAGTAGGTGTCAGGTGCGGTCGACGCGGAGCAAGAACTTGGGGAGGAGAAGTCAACGAGCGGCTCCACGAGTCAGTCATGTCAGTGGTGGGCATTGACCTGGGTTTCCAAAACTGTTACATCGCCGTGGCCAGGAGCGGAGGCATCGAGACAGTTGCCAATGAATACAGTGACAGATGCACTCCGTGAGTATTAACACCAGCAGCACCGGTGTTTGTGGTTCGGTCAGTGAGTTTGTTACGCAGTGATGGAGCAGGGATGATGATGATGACGATGATGATGATGATGAGGCCTGTAATTACGGCTTTATTCGCCGTCACTGCAGCAGGCCACTGTAGGTTAACATTTTAGCACAATAGCTCACTGTCTGTTGTTTCAATTTTAATTGTTGATGTTTTTTTAAAGGCACAGTGTGTAGACTTTAGCGACATCTATTGGTGAAGTTGCATGTTGCAGCTAAGAACTGTATCTCTCACTCTTCCATGTAGAAGAACCAGTACATATAAAGGGCTCACTCTGTGGTAATGCAAGCAGGAGATTGTGTATGTATTATTATGTAATAATGCCATTTTCTTTTAAGTAATTAGAATATAATAGAATAGAATTTTATTTAAATAGGGACAATACAGTTAACATAGTTCCAATACAGTTAATGCGACGCAGAGTTTATAGCTATTGCTAGTTTGCAACTCTTGTCCCTAGTTGGGCTTTTACACGAACAGTATAATAACATATACATGAGCAAACACGTTAAAACGACACTTATTATTAAATAACACGTTAACATATAAATGCACATACAATCACAACTACAAGCTAAACTGCATTACACACGACTGTCAAATAATAATAAAGATAAAACACAATCAGTACCTTAATATAATAGGATAAAACTTGCTTAAACAACACTTAGAATACTAAAACACCAATTATGGGTGTTTTTCCTTTAGCCAGAGCTTAACCTTTGTTGTAAACAGTTGTATTTATTGCACAGAAACATCCATCTATTAGGGGGTGGGGATCACAGGGTATCTCACGTTGTATCGTATTGTGAGACTCACAATACGATACATGGACAGCGATACCAATAATATCACCAATAATATCTAACGCGTAAAGACGCCCGACGAGTGAAACTGGCAGGGGCTGTTTACTTTAGGACGCCTTCATTTGTTAGTTTAATTGTTGATCCATCGTTACTGAGAAATGCGTGATTCTGATTGGGATATTTTCTCACTCAAGACAAGAGAGAGCTTACTTTTCAAGGTGAACTGAACCACGTCACTGCCCTAGTTTTTGTGCCTCTTCCTCAGACTCGCTGCTGGAAAACTGCATTCTGTTACAGGACTATTTCTATTGTAAGCCTTCCTAATGTTTGCCCATGTGTTTGTCTTCCAACAAGGGCTTGTGTATCGCTGTCCTCCAAAAACCGCATGATTGGAAATGCGGCAAAGAGTCAAGTAAGCAGTTGGCCTCGTTTCTGTAATAAAAGCAACCTTGCACGTTGAAATGAGAACGGAGCGACAACATTTTTTTTTGTCTCCCGCAGATTATAATAAACTTCAAAAATACAGTCCACGGATTCAAAAAGTTCCACGGCAGAGCATTCGATGACCCGTTTGTTCAAGGGGAAAAACCCAAACTGCCTTACAGCTTACATAAACTGGCCAATGGAAACACTGGGATTAAGGTATCACGCAAACATGAAGCATGTTTATGTATTATATTATGTAATCCTCATCATTCTTATGTCGTTATCATATTTGCAGGTGCGTTATCTGGACGAGGACAAAGTGTTCACCGTGGAGCAGATCACAGGGATGCTGCTCACCAAGCTGAAGGAGACGTCCGAGAGCGCGCTGAAGAAGCCGGTGGTGGACTGTGTCATCTCTGTGAGTGACGGGAAGGATGGAGGAGGGTCAGCATTGTCCAACAAAGAGGGCTTCAGTGAAACATTGACCTGTGCTCTGTGTTACAGGTACCGAGTTTCTTCACAGACGCGGAGAGACGCTCGGTGTTTGACGCGACTCAGATCGCGGGGCTGAACTGTTTACGGCTAATCAATGATACCACTGCGGGTCAGTGTTCTTGGTTACATCGTAAAAAAAAAGGAAATGCGTCATAATCTTTAGCACTTTAATGTTTTTCTTTAATGAACAGTGGCTTTGGCGTACGGGATCTACAAACAGGACCTTCCTACACCGGAAGAACGTCCTAGAAATGTGGTGTTTGTGGACATGGGACATTCATCCCTCCAGGTCTCAATCACAGCCTTCAACAAAGGCAAACTCAAGGTTAGCGTCTCCACATTTTCGCTCTTAAATCCATCATTTTGTCTCCACCTTTTAACTTTAATCTGGTCTGCTCTGTCAGGTCCTGGCCACAGCCTTTGACCCTTACCTTGGCGGGCGCTGTTTTGACGAGGCGCTGGTCGATCACTTCTGCGAGGAGTTCAAGGGCAAGTACAAGCTGAACGTGAGGGACAAGCCGAGAGCGCTGCTGCAGCTCCAGCAGGAGTGCGAGAAACTGAGGAAGCTCATGAGCGCCAACTCCTCCGACCTGCCGCTCAACATAGAGTGCCTCATGAACGACATCGACGTCTCCGGCAGGATGAACAAGTACGAAAAAAAGTGTTCTCTTCGAAATTTCCGCGCCTTCCTTTCCGCGTCGTCACTTTGCAGCTCATTTTCTTCACTTGTAACCTACAGGGGTCATTTTGAAGACATATGCGCTCAATACCTGATGAGGGTAGAAATGCCACTGAAAGCAGTCCTTGAACAATCGAGTAAGTTTCTCAGATTTGTTTACATTTGTAATTTATGAGTAAAGCTCGTTCCACACGAGAGGATTTTAAAAAACGTGGGAGACCACAGACACAAGGGCTAAGTCTTGTCGGCGTGTGTTGTGCGTTGCAGAGCTGAGCCGCGACGACATATATGCAGTGGAGGTAGTTGGAGGAGCGACGCGAATGCCAGCCATCAAAGAGAGGATTGCCAAGTTTTTTGGCAAAGACATAAGCACCACACTCAACGCAGACGAAGCTGTAGCGCGAGGCTGCGCCCTGCAGGTGCGACTCCTCCTCGACACAAACAGCTCGTGCAATAAATGTGTGTGTATTTGTGTAACGTGTGCGCTGACTGCATGCGCGCAGTGTGCAATTTTGTCCCCAGCATTTAAGGTGCGCGAGTTCTCCATCACCGACGTGGTTCCCTTTCCTATTACTCTCCGCTGGAAGTCACCGACGGACGGGGAGGGACTTGGGTAAAGACATAGGTGTTTTCATGCTGTAATAAATCCTGTACTTAAAAACTAGGTCAGCCAGCTTCCACAGCCTGACTTTGCTTTTTCTTTTGCCACATTATGTTTTTTTTTTGTTACAGAGAGTGTGAGGTGTTCAGTAAGAACCACGTCGCTCCGTTTTCCAAAGTAATCACCTTCCACAAGAAGGAGCCCTTTGACCTTGAAGCCTTCTACAGCAGCCCTGCAAATCTCCCGTACCCTGATCAAAGGATTGGTACTGGTTTCTTTTTTTTCTGCCCTTTTTGAAAGATAAAAACACCTGCTAGTGACTGATTATGATGATATCTGTCTTGTACTTCCCAAGCCCACTGTGTTTCCTGAGAGTTTTTCCCCCTGACCTCTTATTCTTCCAAATATCAGCCTGAGCGTTAACAACTGTGCAAGTGTGCGTTTTTCTGGGTGGTCCGTTGTGGCTTAGTCCCTCAGGGATCTAAATCCATGACAGTACTTAGTGTACTTAGTACAGATGGCTCGTGCGTGTGAATATATATGTGTTAGGGGGTGTGCACTCTCAGGTTGGGTTTCAGTTCCATCAACAGCCCCTCTGCCTGTCTGTTGGTGGGGAACATGCTGTTGTCCCGTAATCACATCTGTTGAATAAACCCCCATTTTTATTTCCCATCATCGCCAGGATGTTTCTCAGTACAGAATGTGGTTCCTCAACCGGACGGCGACAGTTCCAAAGTCAAGGTCAAAGTGCGCGTCAACGTCCACGGCATCTTCAGCGTGTCGAGCGCGTCTCTGATCGAGAAGCAGAAGGGCGAGGGAGAGGACATGCAAATCGACTGTGAGCCGATGGTGCAGAATGATGGCAGAGCGGAGGATCAGGTACATTTGGCACAGCTGTGACGGTCCAACCCCTGACTTTATATTTGTTTATTTTTACTACAACATTCTAAGTAACCTGGTTTACATAAAATTAGCTAAATATATGTTGTCTTTCAGACCAAAATGCAGGTGGACCAGGAAGGCCAAAGCCAGGGGGATCAACAGAGTGAGGAAAACAGCTCCGGCTGTAAGGTCAGTTGACAATAACCTAATACAGTAGTGTCCTGTGATTCCCTGCTTCTATCAGACAGCGTTGACAGTACATGCCTTTTTCTGGACGAACAGGACGGTGCTTCTGGGGAAAAGCAGGACCCAGCAGCAGGGGGGAGCAAGCCCAAAGTCAAAGTGAAGAGTATCGATTTGCCCATCGCAGCCAGCACCATCCGACAGCTCGACAGTGACGTTCTCAACAACTTTGTGGAGTACGAAGTAAGTGCTTGTGTTGGTAGTTGGACACGCTGAGTCATGGTCTAATCGAAATGCTGACCACTAACGTAATGGACGATGCATTATGCTCTACACCACACTTTGTTTCATGAAGAGTAACTGGCCTAAAAATCTGAGGTAACAGTTCTCTGAAAACACATTATTGGTACTTTAATTTTGGCACATATTAGTATAAATAAAATGGATAATTCTACTTATATGACCGGTGGTGTGATTGTAACCATATGTTCATGTGTCCTTTCCCCCCTCCCCCTCACAGCGTCAGATGATTATACAGGACAAACTGGTGAAAGAGCTGAACGACGCTAAGAATGCCGTGGAGGAATATGTGTACGACCTGCGCGACAAACTTTGTGGGATCTATGAAAAGTATATCACGGAGGATGTAAGTGTTATACGAGGCATACGAGTCGCCCTGTTGTAATCAGTGCTAGTGTATAGGAGGAATAAATGTACCGTGTTTGGCACCTTATTACAGGACAGTAACCGGTTGACACTGATGCTGGAGGACACAGAGAACTGGCTGTATGAGGAAGGGGAGGACCAACCCAAACACGTCTATGAGGAGAAGCTCGATGCACTCAAGGTTACTTTTAGTTTCATAGGAAATACAAATACTGAGGCTAAGGACACTTTCACACCAAAAACATGGGTCTAGGTTCGCTTGTGGGTCTATTAAAGTGACAATAACCGTCATCAAAAACTCTATACTGGTTTCCAGAGGTTGGGTCAACCCATTCAAGATCGGCACAGAGAGCACGAGGACAGGCCGAGGGCTTTTGAGGAGCTGGGGAAGAAACTGCAACTCTACATTAAGTTTATAGACGCCTATAGACAGAAGGTGAGTACTTTTTTTTGTAATATACTGCCTTGTAATGAAAATATGTTTTCATTTTAGACAGTTCTTAGTATGTTGTCATCATTCCCCCCCTCCCTCCTCACAGGATGAGCGATACCTCCATTTGAATGCAGAGGAAATTAGCTCTGTGGAGAAGTGTGTGACCGAGAGCATGGGCTGGATGAACAGCAAGATGAATGCACAGAACAAACTCACGATAACTCAAGACCCTGTGGTTAGAGTAGCAGACGTCATTGCCAAAATACAGGTACGTGAATGATTGCAATCAAGGGTTTCAATAGAAATGATGACATCTTTCGCGTACTTACATTGCCCCCCCCCCGTAACACTCACCAGGAACTGGATGCCGTATGTAACGCGGTGATTAACAGACCTAAGCCCGCAGTGGAGGAACCAGCTGAAGTCAATGACCGAGACATCGGAGCGCATAATGGCCCGAAAGCAGACGGGAAGGGAGATGCAAAGGGAGGCCAGCAGACAAAGCCTGGCACAAGAGAGATGGATGTGGAATAAGATCAGTGTCTGAGACATAAACTCTGCCACCATCCCTGCATTCACCACCACCACCACTGATCGTGTAGACACTAGAAACATTGACACCTGGGACCATTTCTCAACCCTCACCAGCTGCGTTTGTGGATTTGTTTTTCATGCCCCCTCACTGGACTTTACCTTTTGAGGCTTTTTTGTTTTGTTTTGTTTTCACCCTCTCCTCCTTATGTGTGACACTAGTGTGCTTTTACCTCTCAAAGGTTTGAAATACTTAAATAAATTAAAGAATGATGCAATAGATTAATAAAACTGTGATTCTGGAAGTGAAACTCTTTTCTGTACACTGTGTTTGCGGTCGAGAATCAGCAGTAAATCGTCTCACTTATTAAATAATGAGTGCTGTCCAAATTGCTGTTGTGGAACTAGTTTGAGTGCAAATTATATACATTTACATTGAATGAGTGTGAAAGTATTGTCCATGTTTAGAAAATGTAAATACTATTTTAGTAAATCAAAGCCGCCAACATTCCCAGATTTAGCAATGGTTATGTTTGATATGCCAAATCTTTGTTTTCATTGTTTTCATATTTAAGTCAAAGAATTAAAAGATGCCAAAATACTACATTTATCGATGAGACATATTTTGTTTACACTGAACTATTTGATCACGTGCTCAGGGCCTAATAGAAGGACTAAAATATGAGAACCACTAAAGTCAACCTGGGCATGCGGTATAGAGTCAGTGGGTCACATGACTTTTGTTTTTGAATGAAGGCATAACCTACTTTTACGGTTCAGACCTCAAGAACTAAATCTACATCAAATTATTAATTACATAGGCTATTGTTACAATAATAATAAAAAAAAACATGAATTCAGCTTTAATGAAAATAAAACATTTAAAGAGAACAACAGGAAAGGAAACAAATAGTAAGGACTGACTGTAAAAGTGAGAAATGTACATTCAAAATAAAAAACGGAAATTAAAGGCTTATGTCTCATTTCATTTTAAAAGTGTTGAATATTGGGTTTTCAACGGTGGAGGATTAGGGCCAATTATGGCTTTTTTTTTTTATTTTTTATTTTGTTTACAAAAAATCAATCCTCTTCCGTAGTTTTCTTAAAAAAAAAAAAAAAAAATACATAAAACATTTCTTAGTCCGACATGAAATTTCAAAACAATATTTTACAGTTTTTTTCTGTACCTGTATTACACAGTAAAATCGTCGATGTATATATTATATGACATTACTATTATTTTCTTATTCACCCATGAGTAAATCCAACAGTCTGTGCACACCAAAGGGGGCGTGACGAGTTGTGGTTGTTGTCATGTGACGTTGCAGCCGTGACGTAGGCAGGGGAGTAACGGGCGGATATTTTCAAAATGGAAGAAATGGCAAAGTTTTGGAGGGGAACGCAACAAAAACAATCCTTCGCCCTCTGAGGGCTCCCGCACCGACCACTGCGGGTCGAGGAGCAGTATTACACTCCCGCATGAATCTGCGCGCAGAAAAACAGACACCATGAGTGTTTCTATCGGAGATAAAATCGAGGTGAGTTGTTTTTGTTGGGCTAACGCCCACATGCTAACTTCAAACTAGTAAGCTAGCGGAGCTGTAAGTTAATATTACGAGATAAGGCCAGTTTATTAAGGATAAATTAATCCCACAGTAAAATTGTGTTTTTCCCCGCATTGTCATTTAACTAAGTCAACTATT
This sequence comes from Solea solea, assembly GCF_958295425.1. Taxonomy (NCBI): domain Eukaryota; kingdom Metazoa; phylum Chordata; class Actinopteri; order Pleuronectiformes; family Soleidae; genus Solea; species Solea solea. The sequence goes on along the minus strand of NC_081151.1, from coordinate 19,037,970 downwards.
TTAAGATGCACGAACGTGGAACAAAACGCCATTTAAATCGCTCGTATCGCGAGCGCTACCTTATCTTGCACGACAGCTCGTTTCATGTCTCGAAAATTGGTCGGTCTTCATTGAAACATTTGTTATTAACGCAAGATAAGAATTGTGTTTGCACTAGTTATTATTATTAGCTGTGTATTTAGATTTATTTTCAGGACAATTGGGCGAATTAAAATCCATTTACAAGCGCGTGCTGGCTATTCGTTTAGACCAGAAACATGTGTGTATTGTTATGAGGCGGAGTGATACGATGAAGAGTAATGAGGCGATGGATGGATCACCGTTTAGTGTTGGACTGCTGAGATTTAAGACGGACAGTCAAATATCACAATCAGTATCTAGGTTACACCAGTATTGTCCTATTATAGGACATTTTGTAGCTTAATGTCCGAATCAGTTACCACCAAATGTCTCGTGGACGTCTCTAGTCGTGTCCACTTTCACCTGTCCAAAAATCAAAACAGACACACTAATATTGTGGATGGTGACAACTTGAAGCTACGATTTATAAAGATATTATCATCATTGTGGCTTATTAGTAGTTATATTGATATACGTGTCATCGCTGTGTGTTTGTGGTCCAGTGTTGTTGTGTCTGGGTGTGTAACCTTATCCCTTCTCTCTCGGGATAAACAGTGTTGTGTCTCGGTAGCTCATCAGCCTGTTGTTAATCCCCAACATGCTGCTTGGAAACGGCTACAAGTGGCCGTGGTTTAGCGGGAGGAAAGCCGGGATAATTGAGGGTTGTGGTTGGACATACGACAGCGTCAGGTGTTGGGGGTGTTTGTTTGACAGTTAACGTTTGTTGTGGGAGGACCTGTCCTCCTGTGTAAGGTTCAGGGGTCTGTGGCAGCCTGGTTTGCGTCATTATAACTGTACACCCAGGATGTCGCAGGCGACAGGGACAACGTTTGATCAACTCGTCCACTATTTCTATCAAAACTTTCCAATCAAAAATCACATCCCAGCCTGCAGAGATGAGGAGGGGGCTTTATTTTCTGATCAGGGGCACAGGATAGAGGTATTTTAAAAGATCTTGTCTGCTTTGGATTATATTTCTATGTTTGTACAACTGAATTTTGCATTTTTCTGTCTTTTCACACAGGACTTTAAGGTCCTCACACTCCTTGGCAAAGGCTCCTTTGCATGTGTTTATCGTGCGAAATCAGTGAAAACTGGTTTGGAGGTTGCGATCAAAACGGTAAGAATCCCCTTCAACCGCCTGTTGTGTTTTTTGTGAACAATAAGAGTTAATTGTAGCATGCTGTACCTGTAATGTAGACACCAGTGAAGACTGGGGACTGTTGGATTATTACACCTTATTTGCCTCCCATGGGATTATCATAGTCCCTCGTCTCCTCACAAATGAAGACGAGGTGGTCTGGCGTCATCGCGGGGAACAGATTAAACCAACGGGCGGCTGAACTGAACGACCATATTTCATGATGATCTCGTGTGCAGCAGGTGTATAATTATCTCCTTTTGTTCCCATCTGCAGATTGACAAGAAAGCAATGCACAAAGCTGGCATGGTCCAGCGAGTGACAAACGAGGTGGAGATTCACTGCCGATTGAAACATCCCTCAATTCTCGAGGTAACAAATGTCTATGTTTAAAATGCAGACTGTAAAATATACAGTAAAACGAATCTCAAAGACAAATGGAGAGCTAATTTTAAGGAACTCAAACCAGCATGTTTACTGTGCACAGGCGTGCACAAGGTTGCCATGGTTATTTATTATGTACAGATTGAAGATTAACAAGAAAAGGCGGTTCTTTTGCTTTGTTTACTGTAGATACTACTCAGCAATTGTATACGTCCCACTAACCACGATATTGTAGTTTTAAATCCCACATTAAATATACCATGTCTTTATTTAAGCTGTACAACTACTTTGAGGACAGCAACTATGTGTACTTGGTGTTGGAGATGTGCCACATCGGAGAGATGACTCGGTACCTCAAAGAGCGGAAGATATCGTTCTCTGAGGATGAAGGTCAGGCAGAAGAATTTTACAAAAAAAATCAAATACATTTGTAGTAAAACTTTCTTTCATTTTGTTCGTCGGTCTCTAAAACCTTTTGTTGTTTGTTTGTGTTCCTCAGCGAGACATTTCATGCATCAGATAGTGAAAGGAATGCTGTATCTACATACTCACGGCATCCTGCACCGAGATCTGACCTTGTCCAACCTTTTGCTGACCAGCAACATGAACATTAAGATCGGCGACTTTGGCTTGGCGACGCAGCTCAAACTCCCGAATGAAAAGCACTTCACCATGTGTGGAACGCCCAACTACATCTCCCCAGAGGTGGCCACTCGCAGCGCTCATGGCCTGGAATCGGATGTGTGGTCCCTGGGGTGCATGTTCTACGCCTTCCTGATGGGGCGCCCTCCATTTGACACGGACACAGTCAAGCACACCCTGTCCAAAGTGGTTCTTGGGGAATATGAGATGCCGACTCATGTCTCTTTAGAGGCTCAGGACCTGATCCATCAGCTGCTTCAGAGGGACCCCGCCCACAGGCCCAGTCTTTCCGCAGTGCTCGACCACCCGTTCATGACCCAGAGCCTGCTGGTCAGGACCAAGGACCTGGTGTTGGCGGACGACGGATCCATGGACAGTGGCATCGCCACCATCTCCACAGCGTGTACGTCCTCCACTTCAGCCAGCAGCGGCAGCCGCCTCCAGAGGAGAGCCAGGCACGTGATTGGCCCCGCCCTCCCTAATCGCATGACGCCCATCCCAGGTCTTCAACGCCAGCCTGCCAGTGCCTGTTATGAGGATGGAGATCAGTGGCAAATGCAAGACAGGTTTCACAGAGAGGGTAGGAGCCGGGCAGCTCATGGCGGAGAGACCGCGCAGCCCAATTCCCGATACCTGAGGAGAGCTCACTCTTCAGAACGCTCTGGTTCCTGTGCGTTGGGACACGGGTCGGGTCACGAGCTGGGCAGGTGTCACTCAGAAGACGCACTGACTGGTGTAGGAAGACCAGTCTTCTCCATGCCCTCCACTCAACACCCGTTTTCAGAACATGGAAGGCTCCCGTCTCCTCCTGTCAAACAGTCAGTGTTTGAGTAAGTGAGCTCTCCATTTATCTGTTTATCCTTTTTTTTCCTCCCACATTTAAATGTAGACTAACATTTTTTACTGCTTTTGTTTTTCAGTTCTGGGTATTCAAACCTCCAATTTCAAAACCTGGAGGGAGTCACTAACTGGCTGAATAATGACGGTAAATAAAATGTTTGATAAGTATGTGTTGGATAGATTTCAGACATGACAGATGTCATCGTCCAGCTGCCATTTCAAACCTGAGGGGGTTTAAAAACGATGATTGAACTTGATAAACGATTCGAAACCGTCAGCGCAAGAAAGTCTCTGCAACTCTTTTCTTTTCCCTCTCAGGGTCAGGACACAGAGCAGCAGACAGTAGCACACACAGCAGCTGTAGCAGCAGCAGAGGACCTTTAGGGGTCCACAACTCCTGGACGGAGAAGCCCGCGGGCCGCGGCGTGCCACAACACAACCAGCACCACCAGTTTCCCTCCAACGCCGACTCGTACAGGGAGAACAAAGCCGGAGCGGATTTCCAGCCTCCTCACGGCAGAGAGTTCAAGCTTCCCTCAGGCACCGAAAAGGAGAAGAAAAGCCTGAAAGACGTGATTCCACCTCTGTGTGCAACCAGACTGAAGTCAATTAGACAAAAGACCAAAAACGCCGTTGTAAGATAATGTTTTTTTAATCTGTTACTTTTATTTTGTGAAGAGTTAATTGTTAGTGTCATGCATTTACATGTCATGTCTTTTTCTTTACACAGGTGAGCATCTTGGACACAGGCGAGGTTTGCATGGAGTTGTTAAAATGCATCAGTGGCCAAGAGAGAGTCAAAGAAGTGCTTCGGATTTCATGTGATGGTTCATTGGTGAGTAACATGTGTAAAAATCGAATGCAATACAAGGGATAACTGCTTGAAACTGTAGCTATGCTTTGACTTTCTGAGTAGTTTTCATATCCTACAGAAGCACAAATGTGGTTGTTTTTATGTATTTTTAAACCGTGAAATAGTTGCTTTGAGTATACACTGTAAAATAGGCAGTGAAGGGGCTTGACTTGACCTCAGAAAAGCTGTATTAGTTATCGTTATAGTTATGTCAACTGTGTTTTCATCATGTCCCGTAGGTGACGATATATCAGCCTAACAATGGAAAGGGTTTCCCCGTCCTGGACTGTCCTCCTGCTCCTCCAGAGGACATTCTCATTTGCAGCTATGAGGATCTTCCAGGTTATTATGATTTTCCTCTCACCCCAGTACCACCAACTACTGTGAAAGTACAAAATGATTTTAATGATTATCTTGTTGTTGTTGTCACAGAAAAATACTGGAAGAAATACCAATATGCCTCCAAGTTTGTGCAGCTCGTGAAGTCCAAGACTCCAAAAGTGACCCTTTACACCAAGTATGCCAAGGTCATGCTCATGGAGAACTCTCCCAACGCAGACCTGGAGGTTTGCTTTTATGACGGTGAGTTAACTGTGTGTGTGTTAGAACGATGGACGGACGTTTGACGCTTTTGTGGACGTTGTTTCGCGCAGGAGCAAAGACCCACAAGACGTCGGAGCTGGTGCGAGTGGTGGAGAAGAGCGGGAAGTCGTACACGGTGAAAGGGGAGGCGGGGCTCAGCGGCCTGAGCCCGGAGAGCCGGCAGTACGTGGAGCTGTCTGATGAGGGCCACAGCATGTGTCTGTCACTAGAGGTCGCCATCGCAGCAGAGGAGCAGCGGAGCACCAAGAACGTCCCATTCTTCCCCATCACCATTGGCAGGTGAGAGGAAGAGTCACGTGCTGGGCGTACGTTTTGCCTAATTGAATTTTGTGAGGCTAAGTTTTTATTTTGTTTACATTAATCTCTCCCAGGCGACCCACAAACCCCGACTCCCCGTGCTTGTCGTCCCTGCCGCCGCACCCAGCGACTGCTGATGCGGCTTCACCTCCTCGTCCTCCACAGATCACTCCTTCAGTGAGTCTCACACATACTTCTGACTGTGTACATTAAACTAATCTAAATAAAGTAGATTATTTTTATACACTTATTAATATATCTGCAGGAAGTCTTAGTAACATTAACCTTTCGGAATACGGAGCAGATTATTTTCTGTTAATATAAAACCATGCAATGCTTTTTTTTTTTTTAAAATGATGTTTTAGGAATGGGTTTCTCCCTGTTTTAATAATATAATTTTAATTTCTCTCATATCGGTATCATACCTGGCTTTTAATGTGAGCTCTGAGACTGTCAGTGTTTTTTTATTCAATGAAAAACATTTAATGTAACCCTTAAATGTAGTTGTTTTCCCTCTGCTTTTACTGTAAAACATTACACCCTTAAAATTTAGAAGGTTTTTTTAAGTGATATTTATGTCTTTAATTTTTTTAATGTGTGGATTTTTTTTTTTTAGATGATCTCCTACGATGGCTCCGATTTCACCACCGCCAGTTTGAGTAAGAAAAGTTCCCCGCTACGACAGGACCTGGTACAAAGCGCGGGGAAAGTGGTGAAGTCGATATTTGTGCCCAACGTCGGATGGGCGTCACAGGTACGCGGTGATTTAAATGAACTAGACATCCCGCGCTCGTCAAGGATGTTTTTGTGGTTTTAAAGATCGCAGTGTGTGTGTTTGTGCAGCTAACCAGCGGGGAGGTGTGGGTGCAGTTCAACGACGGCTCTCAGCTGGTGGTCCAGGCGGGGGTTTCGTGCATCACCTACACATCTCCTGAGGGAAGAATCACCAGGTATGAACATGTAAAAAGGTGTAAAAAAAATGAATAAAAAGTAAGAATACCGTACAGTGAGAAGGATTGTTGCTCTTCAGTCTCTTCAGTTTTTGCTGTGACATCTCCGCCTGAAACTCAGAAACATCTCCGCCTTCCTCCACAGGTATAAAGAGAATGAGAAGTTGCCGGAGCATGTGAAGGAGAAGCTCCACTGTCTCTCGACCATCCTCGGACTGTTGGCGAACCCGACAGCGCATCACAGACAACTTCGCTAACATTGTGTGGACATTTAAAGAAAAAAAAAAAAATCCCAGCAGAGAACTGAAAATAGCATTAGAAACTGTCGTCTTTTGTCTGGCGTCCTTGTAAATATCTGCATGTCTTTTTCTTTTTTTTTACTTGTACAGAAGACTATGAAGATTATGAATATATATTTTTATTTTAATAAGAAACCATTTTGTATACAATCAATTGGCCTACTTGAAAATGTTTATGTGCGTCTGTGTTTTTTGGTGACTCCACTTCTATGAAATGTCTCATTCATGAATGCTCAAGCAATAAACCTCTAGTGGCTGGGTGAAGAATTGCAGTCTTTTGCATTTCATAAAAGGAATTTGTTTTTGAAGAAGGAAATTAAAGCATTTAGATCAACTTCATGGTAATGCAGAATTTATAAATCGACATTTTCCTTACAAACGATCAATTAAGTAAGCGCTAAATACAACATGGAGACAGATGATGTTTCACATGTTTATTTTGCCCTGTTTGTTTGGCCATTTAATTAAAAAAGGGTCACAAATTGTGGATTTCTCTCAATTACAGAACCGATACAAAACAATATACTGTACGGGATGTAAGCCGGAGGCATATATACACGTACTGTACAAGACACCCAAGAAGTAAACATTCAGGAGGAAACCAGGGGGTTAGGATGACACGTCTGTGTTGAAATAATCAAGAATAAGGATTAACCATTACTACCATTTATTTCCAATATAGAAGCACAGTTAGGAACACGAGATAGGACACAGTATAGTGGTGTACGTCAATACCAGTCTTTCCAATTTGAAGTGGAGTGCATTCTCGACTTCACCCCCTCTTTTTTTCTGGGTGAAGAAACACCTAGATGAGGAGAAAGGGATGTGGAACTTTTCCCCCCTGAGCCTGTCGCAATACATGGTGGAATTCTTTTGTTTTTTTCCCCTTCAGGATACACTTTTAGTGTATGGAATTAAAAACCATGTCACCCCATAACATGATGTGTAACTATATGATAGCTCATTGGTTTTCTTTTGTCCCGGAGAGATGCTGGTGAGATGGCCGCAGTGATCTTTTGTGGTTTGCAAGCGAGAGAACAGCCAGATAAACTGATACTGTGAGGAAATGAAAACTGCTCGGAGACGCTCTCTGGGACAAGAGAAGACGACGCAGGCTCGGGGGGAACGCGATAAACTGCATGCACTGAGGGTTGGTGGTTGTTCCCACTAGATGCTAGAGAGAGACAACAGCAACAACCGCAAGGTTCCTCTGTCCCTCTGACAACCAGATTCAGCATTTTACCATCCTCCATAGTAAATGTCCACTGTTTGTTCAGAAACACATGCTTTCAGTTAATTTATATAAAACATTTCCCCCCCCCCATAAAATCTCAGAAAAATAATAATATAATAATAATAATAATAAACAGAGCAGTTTCAAGAGGGTCCTTCACAATTTGTGTGCTCGGACCCTTGATAAGTGCTGTTTGACTTTCATTTCAACTGAGAATTAAGTTCAACAAACTCCCAATTTTTTTTTCTTATCTTTTGAAATCAACAGCAAAAAATGATGACACCCGATTTCGGAGCGCGCTCAAAGACAATTTACCTGGACCTCACCGACATGACTGATTTCCCTAACAACTTGATAAAAAGTGACAGCAGGTCTGTTGATAGGTCAAGTGGGTCTCAGGTGAGTAGTTTGCTCACATTACAGACAAAAACACTGAAGACAAAAAAAGCCCGACGTTAGGGGAGAACCTCAGGATCCCACTGGAATTTGGAAGAAAATCATGGAATTCTCGGAAAACGGCCACAAAACATAGAAAGGAATGTGATCCTCGTCCTTCCTGCGCTGGAGAGACTCAAGCTGGGACTCCAAAACAAAACAAGGTTTTGTTTGATGAACACCCGACATACACCAAAACACTCAAAGACCTCTCTATATATATATATATATATATTTATATATCTAAAAAAAAATTACTTGGTCACGCGATAATGGAGATTCAATTTGTTTGTTAAAAATGTGCTTTCCTACTCAAAGTAAATTAGATGGCACTCTGAAAGGGAAACAGTTTTACTGTTTGTTGAATCTAACAAGCCTGAAGTTACCTGGTCATTCACTTTCACTGTCAATCAATCAATCAATCAATCAATCAATCAATCATCGCCTGACGCTGGTTGGCCACCATCACATAAGCAGCCATGGGGGAGGGGGGATCTGTAGTGTTCAAATGCCCAGTCGTCTCTTCTCAGCCTCACTTTGTGCAGAAGAGTCAGTGGTATTGACCAGAATTCAGACACACATCACTGGCACGGTCTGTCGCAATGTGATCGTACCTGCGTGTGTATACGGACACAAGGGATCTATACATTGCACATTTAGTGGCACATCCTGACTCGGCCATTCCCGTTTAGCTACCTCATCTGGACCCTTGCGTTAATTACAGAAAGAAACATAAATCAGCGATTAGGCAAAAAAGTTCACATTACAGTACTGTTAAGTCTCATTAGACAAAACCAAACAAATACAAAAAGGCAGAGGGAGGGGGAAAAAAAAAGAGAAGGTTTACAGCCAATCACCACCATTTTCAATAACTATATAGGAAAAGGTTTTTGTTGATTAGATATATTATCGTCATTAACATCATAATTATTATGATTATTATTCATTAATATTGTCACCACTGCCGCTTCTTTGTTCGGGGATTAACTGGAGAGAGGGGAACAGTCACTGGGAGGAAGCCTTGGTAGCTATCGTAGAGACACAGTGCTGCTGGAAGTTGGGGGACATGGCCGAGTTGCAGCCCAGTCTCTGACGCGGGCCCTTCAGGCCTCCGTCGCCCTCTACAATCCAGGGGCTGCCGCCGGCGTCTTTGCCCAGCATGCCGCAGCAGCCGGGGGCCGACGGGATGGCGCTGTTGGGCACCGTGGTGTTCGCGGGCAGAGCTTTGGGCTGCTCGCCGGTGGAGGTGAAGTCGGGGTTGTGGCTCTGGAGCACGCTGCTGATGTGGTTCAGGAGGTCATTGAAAAACTCCGGAACGCCCTCATAACCTGGATACATGTCATATTTTAGACACACTGTGAGGATCCTGCTGCTACTACCACTGTAATGTGAACAGAAAATGGCTGTACCAGTACTTTTACTTGAGTAGAACATTTCAGTACTCTTTCCACTTTGGCTAATTAATGATGGCCGAAGTTTCCCATTCACTACTCACACATTCTTGAGATATAAGACACTTAATAAGGAGGCTATTTTGTCATGAAGCTAAATTTTCTTTCATACATTTTTGTCTCCTTGCTGTTTTCAGTGAGTTTGAGCCTCCATGTCTCGAGTTAGTTCCAGACATGTTTCGAGGTAAAAACCCAAACCTCGTTCAACCATTTTCAAAAAAACCCCTCTCCCTTTAATATTAAGGTCTCAGTCAGAGGACGATTCTCTGTGGTAACACACTCACTAAGACCTGAGGGCAGCTGTGAAGCTGGGTCATGATTACAGAGCAAACACAGCTGGCTGCACAAAAGAACGTGACATCACCACATCTCTGTTTTTCAGGAGCTGAAGTCACCTGAGAAACACGGAGCTTGTGTTCCACCTGATGAGCAGGTTATACGGACTCGTGGTTAAAAATACCAACCCAGCTCTGGTGGGAGGAGAGGCCGCACGTACCTGGGAATGCATTGATGTCGATGACGGCGTGCTGGCCCGTCTGGTTATTGATGATGACGTCGATGCCAAACAGCGACACGCCCAGCGCCTCCCGCAGAGACCTGGACAGCTCCCTGATGACGTCATCGCTGGGGGGCTGAGACACTCCCTCCACGTTCTCTCTCTGAGAAAAAGTTTAAAAAATTAGAATCAGCGACCAAACCCGCTGCGAGATCGTGGAGGGATTGAAGTCGCACGTACAGAGTTCAAGTCTGAGGAGGACTCTGGCTTGGACACATTGTGGCTGTTGAAGAAAATGGCTTTCCTGTCTGTAAACAAAGAGAGAGAAACAGTATTTTTTAACAGCTTTACACACACATGATTTCCTTAAACAATCTTTTTTGTGTTTCCAATATCAGGCAGTAGGTGGCAGCAAAGCTCCGTAGGTCACGTTCAATTATTGTCTTTAGTTCCAAAGTGTATCAGTAAGTAGTGTAAAGTAACAGGCGACTGCTTTTCTTTGAATAAGTGATAAATGCGACGGCTTCATTTATTGCCACATGTGTCTTTCTTTGTTATCATTGCAATGATTAACACTGGAGCGTGTAATAGGGAGACAGAGAGGGCTGGGGTGTGAGGGGAACAAGTAAATACCATCGCTGTCCAAATAAATATGCTCCCCCAGCTCGTACAGGGTCACGCTAATGAAGTTAGGCAGATGCAGTCTGGCTAGAGGACCACAAACGTTGTAACGCTGATAGGTGCATGAGGAGAATCGCCATCACCATCACCTCACTCACTCACCCAACAGGACAATGCTACAGTGCAGGCTGTGGAGAACAACAGAGAACAATGTACAGATGTTGGCTCGACGTGTTTGACGCGCGCCAAGCCCGCTCCGTCGTACCACTCAGAATTCCACACCATAAACAGAGTCGACAACTGCACCGATGGCAAGACTGCTTTGCATGAGAACCTTTACTCTTTCGCATGTAAATACTTGAGTCATCCGTGTGAGCACAAAGCCCGTATTTAATGCCACCTCACAGGTAAAGTCTCTCGACATGTTTATGGGGGAGAAAAAGAGCACACCTCTTGTTTTTTTTTCCCCAACCGCGTACACCGACCTCTTACAAGGGTGAATAGTTCCCATCACCGGGACTATAAAGAGATTTTATTAGATATTTTATTGGGTTATTTGGAGAAGCCTCGCAACAGCCCTCCAGTCTGTGTGGCTGTTGGCAGTCCCTGAGCTTCCCTACCCGTCTTTCTCTCTGCCACTCTGTCTGTCTCCTCACCTGCTGGACCAGCAGGGAAGTTCTTCAGCGAAGGTCTCTCCACCACAGTGTAGGAGTCTCCCACCACAAACACCTTGTAGAGCACCGCGTTGTGGTTGATGAAGCTCTGGATCACACACGGAGGCTTCACGTCCTTCAGGTCCTCTTCGCTGAAGATGATGGCCATCTGTGGGCGGGGGACGACACATAACGTCATTGTGAGACACGAGGCTAGTTAAAGTCTAACTTAATGAGACGCCGCGAGTCTGGAGGAATGATGACTATGCGGCCAGACTGACAGGTATCGACTCCAGCTGAGACATGAGGCACGGCAGCACATTATCTGGTTTGGTTGTTTGAACTGGAGTTAAAGGACAATCCCCGTAACAGGACAGGAGTGTTACTGCTTACACAAAGTAAACTGGAGGGTGGAGGGTGTGAGTGACCCGCGGCCTCTTACCTCGTGGGAGTTAGTGCCATGAGCCACCCGTGTTTTGCAAACTGAGGAGGAAATTAAGGTGTGGGGGAAACAAAGAGAGTATTAACAAGGTGGACAAACTGGAAGTACTTATGACATGGAAAAAGGTAAAAATATCACTGACACTGAATGTACTACCTGTACGTTCTGTATATTTGTAAAAGGGTATAGTTGCTTGAAAACCCCCCCCCACAGATTTTTATAGCCTAAGAATACAACTGCAGCAAGGACCTTTCTGGTATACAGAGGTCACCATAGCTCCCTGTCACGGTGGAGTCCTTCGTCTGTTACAATCTCACTATTTGATATCACCAATTCTTACACACTGCCAGCTTTAAAAGTGGGATCCATCTTTAGTGGGTCAAAAACTAGTTTGGTCTTAGTGTATTACATCTCTGTATGAGACCTTACAATCTGTAAGGTCACCTAAAGGTCAACCTATTGTGAAAGAATACTTACTGAAGGGGAATGTGAGTCCTTGTCTCCTGATCTGCTCCAGCACATCTGGGCTGCACTCGGTGTTCAGGACCATGAATGGAGGAGAGCAAATCCTGTTGTCTAATAAAATGGAAAGTAAAGGAACACAAAAAAAAAAGGGATTTGATTGATTAGTTGCGATGGAGAGAGGTCTTGAAAACTTCAACAGTAAGAACAATGACAGAGAATATGTGTCAAGGGTGACCTTGATAAAAACAAAAAAAAAAAGATCTGGCTTCACTGAATTGCATGTTTCAAGTTTATGTTGGTTAATAATTTCCCTGAAAGCTTCAGTGTCACATCTTCATGTCCATCTAGGTAAAAGAAAGAAACTGCAACTGATGCACTCCCTTTCCTGTCTGTGCTCTTGTCAAAGACACGGAACATACATTGCATGAAGCAGGAGTGGAGGAGCGAGCACTGTGAGGACAGCTTCACATTTAATAAAGTACACCTTCTATGACATATTACAACCCGGACTGAACACCATTTATCCACCGCGTTTCACGTCATACGTGTTTACACCGTCTTTTTGCATCACATCCTGCAGCGGCAGCTCAGTCAGTTCCGATAAGACTGAGACTAACAAACATCCTGCAGCTCTGTCATATTTCACCGTATCAGGGCTCAGGACGCGTCTAAATGAATGTGCTGCCTTCTGCAATTTCCCCTCTACAATAGAACCCGGGGGGTGATACGGGAACAGCTTGGAGATATCACCACAGGAAATCAGCAAGGCAGCCAAACCAAGAGCTGGCAAACTGCTAATGACAAAAACACAATAGAAACATGCCGGCCTTTGTTGCTCTGGGCCTCAGCAGTGGCAACGCTCTCTGCTCCCCGCTAGTGCTGAGGTCAGGAGATTCTAATTTGCCCACATTAGCTCCAGTGCTGAGTGCTAAACGCTGGGTGTGCATGGGGCCCCACAGACTTCAACTGCTCCCACAACAGCCACATGGTGCAGACACAGACTCACACAATGACTTTTAGGGGGGGTTTAGAAAATGAGTGGGGAAGCACGAGGCAAACAAGGTTCCAGGAAAACTCACACAAACAAACAAAGCATGCGGTCACACTGTAATTAGACTGTATCATACTATTACTATGTGTTGTTTTGATGTATCTGATGGACACTCAGGGTGTAGAAGTCAAGTACTTTCTATTACAGACACATTTTTCTCTTTTTAAATGAAAATACATTTAACACAACTGCGAGCCCTACATTGCACTCACCTACTGACATTGAGAAAATAGCCAACTATCACGAAGAGTCAGCAAGGCCATAAAGGTTTTTATAAGACATTTATTTGCCGGATAAACTATACAATACGCCGTCTCTATTTCTTATCACCTATGAGGCTTGAGTTCACCATGTCATGTAGAATTGTTTTTAACCCACTTAACCCACATAATCTAGTCCATCTACTATCTTTATGTTTTTATTAACTCATAGCCGAACATGAGCTTTGACCAGCTTTGAGTACAAAACCTTTTTCCTACTAGAAAAACTTGCTATTACTAACAAGAACGACTCTGCACCACTGAAGCAGAACAAAACACATCTAACATGGTTTGAATTTTTCTATTTTTTTTGCACTCACTGTACGTGACAGACAAGCACAGATCGCTCACTCACTTTCACAGACAGACGCTTGGGCTGTACTCCGTAACCTCTGGTTGTACAGCAAACACCGGAATAGCCATTTTTGGGAGCGGTAAGCCTTGACGGTTACTCATCAGTCATCTCAGGGCTACAACTACACTACGTTCATCATGCTGATGTTATTTTATTAGGCCAAGAATAGCCGCATAATATCCTTCAGAAAAGAGTCTGGAAGGGAAAACATTACGTCACTGAGTTCCCAGAGACTGACGGCACTCATTTTTGTCAAACAAAAGCCATCAAAATGCCTAAACCTTGTCAAGCAGAAAACATTTCAAGCTCCAAGTTTATAATAAAGAGATGGAGAATGGTGTGGCAAAGTTTGTGATAGTGTGCATGCTTGGCTTGAGTCTACGCTTCGTGGATTAGCGCGGTGGAGGGACGTGTAAGGAGGATGAATCTCTAGCTCTGTCTAAACACTGCATGCTTGCAGACCCAGCGGTGCCGAGGGCAGTGTTTATGGGACTCCGCGATGAAATGCTTTTTAAATGCCATTATCCAGTTACACTCCTTTTCTCTTTCTCTTTTTCTTTTAACAAACTGGATCATTTGCTGTATTCGACCATCTGTCCTTGGTATTTCATCATAACCATGCAAATAAATACACTCCACCGACTTCTGTGCCTGAGAGAGGCCTCACCAGGCATGTTGTAACACCAACGGTCTTTATCTCTGCATTAAGTGCAACACAGCCAAGTTGCCTTAAGCTTCATATAGTGCTGTGATGTTTAGGTGGAAGGCTGGACTCGACTGTTGCTATTTAGAGCTTGTTTCCTAGAAACCCCAGCATCCTCTCTCACTGCTCTTCCTGCATCCCTCCGAGGCAAGTCTGCAGGATTTTCAGTATTTTAAATTGAACTCCAAGCACAGCTATGCCCTGAGAGGAATGCAATTCTCAATATCATGCTCTGAAAGGCTTACTCTCCAATTACAATTACAGGTTTGTTTATTTTGGAATTTTTTTTTTGATTTTTCCTCACAATGATAATTCCCTCCATCATCTAATGACTGTGGTAAAGTAGAGTTGGAGCTGACGGGCAGGAAATCTCTTCTCCAAACTGGGCAATCCTGTCTGACCTGTTTGAGGTCCATGTGTTTACAATATTGATCACTTTAATAAATGGGACATTTGCTCTGCTGGTTGTTATTGAGGAGTGGATTATAGTTAGTAAAGAGACCTCAACATAGACTACTTGTCATCACCATAATGCAGGAGAGTTTCAGTTTGATCTCGAGGATTTTTGTCAGATTGAGAATTCTTTCATTCTGAGGAGTGAGGTTAAGACACAAGAGTTGACAAAATAAAAACAGTCAAAACTCAGATATCAAAACTCATAGTAGTGTCCACTCAGTAACATTTACTTTGCTCTTGCTCACATAAGATGCACAAAACCGAGTCGGAACTATGAACCAGTGACACTGATCCATTAGTGGTCCTGTGGCCCTTGTCTGGCTATTTTCTATTCAAGAAAACATTAAGACGACCTAATTCTTGTGCTTCGAGTTTAGAATTTAAACAACTCATTGCAGAAGAACAAAGTGTAGTGTGGCTGAGGCCGAGTGACACTGAGGAACCACTCAACTGATAAAATAACATTTATTTCATCATCGAAAGCACCAGCACACCTCAAGTGCTTCCTCCAATTGAGCACTATTCTGAGCCATGGAGACTGTGAGGCATGGCAGGCTGTGGCCTGTTAGTACTGGGTTGCCTAGGCAGCTGCTCCAGGACTCCATGGCCTCTGCTGATAAGGAGGAGGAAGTGCCTGTGCCTAAGAAAGCAAGGTAGACTTATTTTCCACATTGTCACACTATCCTCAATTTCATTCCGACTGTAACCAGCTTCTTACAGTCACTCTGTGCTGACAGAAGAAGGAACATTCACCCTTGGTTACATGGTGTTTTTCCCATAATCATGGTGGCATGGTGAAGGATTATAATGGCTTACACTCTACGCTTGTGTCTAAACTGACTGCAATTGTCAAGGAGGTTTGGTATGCAGGGCTAAGTGCACTTGCATTAATGGAAGAAGAGTGGGGAGAGAAAAAAAAAAAGCTTCCAATAAATGCAGTAAATGAGCCATCCTCGTCTTCAAACCAAATACACTTAATGACACAGAGAAATGCAGCTTATGCCCTTTGTAGCGTAACAGCCACCGTGCCTGTTTGGACAAAAAGATGTCTTTTTGTGGTCCTATTTTAAGAAACCACTGACACTGCCTACAGGCTGACACTCCTCTAATCCATTGCTCTGACACCCCACACACTATCATAGACGCTCAGTTAAGTATTGCTTAAAAGGTTTACATTCCCTGCCATGTAAGGGGGAAAAAGGAAATGTGGATGAGTCACAGGTATGTTTACAGTGTGTGGGTAGAAATGTGCTCCTCTCGTCACTGCATTTTTCAGCCTGGAGCCAAACGACAATGTTGGCTAATTTGTAGAACTGATTCAATGACAGGGAAACAGAGCAGACAGTTCTGATCCAACACTGACAAAATACACAAAGTCTGGTTCATATTGGGTTCCAACAGGTAGATATGAGACAGAGAGATCAGTTCTCTCACTTGAATTATGATTATAAGCATAGCTCTCTGCTGGCAAGTATTAAACATCTGCTCAGAAGCATCAACTAACGTAATTCAATTGAGAGCGAGAGAGAGTCATATTTTACCCATGTGTCTTCTCTTGAGGTGAAGAGGAAAGACAGAGATCCTCCGGTTACCACAACTGCTCTTAATAACATTAAGTAATGTAGAAGGCTGTCTCTATGGAAATTACAGAGTTTTTTTCTTTTCATTTATTATTTTATTATTTCAAACAACTTCCGCTTTTATATAACAACAAGGACTGGAAGGGGAAGAGAGAGAGGCACTAATAATGTTTACCTGATAGGAACCCATGGCACTGTGTATTGTTCTATTGACAGAGAAAGGGCTTGGTCAAATTGCAAAATTACACAGCCGAATTAATTTGGATGTTCTTGCTTATGACATAACGTTGACTCAAAAGGGACAATTATTAAAACTGGTTATCTCCATGGATTTCCATAGCATTTCCCAATGCTATCAATAAACGATGCTACAGAGCCGGTTCACACTTTCCTTCTTCCTATTTTGTAACTCCCTCGACAATGTTTCATTGTTTAATTTGAATTTGTGGTTGAGATTTAACCAAATTTGTCATTTATATAAATGATTCTCTTGTAGAAATAGTAGTATTACTGGCCCATGTTTTGTAAATGTCTTACCTTGCATACAGCCCTCTATCCTGTGGATGAGCTGATAGGACTTGCAGCGGTCCAGCAGAGTTCGGATTGCTGGCAGGGGGTCAAGTACAATGGTCTCAGGGTGGGCATCAATATAGTCCTGAAAGAAAAAAAGACATTTGACATTTAAATCTTTTTACTTTTAAGTTATTGTGTTCACATGGCTTGTTCGTTTATGTTACACAAGCCAAACCTGAGATGAAAAACAGGTGGAAAAAATGGAAATGTAGACATCATTTTTGGCACATAAATTCAAGGATATTCATCACGATATCAACATGGTGTATAAAATGAAACATCTGCTCAGGAGCATCGAGGAACACGATTCAGTTGACAGATAAGCAAACCTTACAATGCAAACAGTAGTAAATCTTGTGTGTGTGTGTATGCAGGACTGAAACATTAATTACTCCAAAGGATGTATAAGAAAACACTGACTAATTATTGAGCATATTTCTATGACAAACTGCTCAATGATTATGTAATTTTATTTTATTATCTTAACACATTTCCAATAATGAAAAATGGACATTAGTTGTACACTTTTTAGTGTGTGTGTGTGTAGTAGAGTGGGGCTCAGGCTACATTTTTCTCTGAACCCAACCAAGCCTGAGAGAATGTTGACCTAATCCGACCCAATATTTTTGTCCTAACTTGTCCCGAACCCAACACGAATTCTGTATTTTTTTGTCAGAGCCAGACACAGTAAGAGTAAGCCAAAGCTACTCTGACTGTCCCTTAATTTATGGCAAAGGGAAAGTAGGAAGAGAGGGAGAGCGGAAAAGTATCTGTGTGTGTGTGTGCGCATGCTGCCTGCAGTCAGTGATGGAGTTGCTCCATCATAACAAAAGTTATCATTACATCCAGGAGGAAGTAACTATAAGCCCCATGATGAACACACACCTCATGAGTTATTGCGTACGAGCACGTATGACTATGATAGAAACTCTGACTCACCATTAATGGCCATTAATAGTTCTTCATAAACTCTTGTTGAACTGATATCTGTTTACATAATCCAAATATTTAGTTTTATTTTGAGTTGATGTGGAGGAAAACATCCACCTTAGATGGCTTCAATACCCTATGTGGTGCATTTACTGTCCTGTCAATAGTTATATATACACACACAATTAATATTCTACTTGTTATACATCTTTTTATTAAATGTTTATACCTTATTATACATGAAGTACTTCAATTGATGTGACTGAATCGGACAATAATTACAGGCCTGACCAGACAGGTCCCATCAGGTCCTAACTGGCAGAAACATACTGTAGTGTATTACTGAGCGTGCAAAAAGTCAAACCCACAGACTGAGGCAACACACCATGTGAAATCACCCAAACATACCTCATGCTGTGTGTATTTGTAAACATATCTCTATCTTTGTGTGGACCAGTTTGATCCAAGTAAAGCCGTGAAAACATTTCGAGAAAGTGACGACACTTTGTCAGATCCTCACAAATTCAAAGAGATGTTGAGGGGTTAGACATGTAGTGGTGATGTGCAAGTGGCCAGCAAAGATTATGCCAATGAATGTCCTCACAAAGATGGACTAACATGTGGGTGTACGTGAGAGAGCAAGAGACATCGCTACATCTCAGTATGACCGGCCGTTGTGTCAGCCAGATGTTTCCTCTTTCACATAACTCCTCCTTTCTCCTCTCATCACTCTGTCGGCACAAGACCTCCACTGCTCTCCACAGTTCCATCTTTGCTCTGTGGATTTTTTGTTCCTTCTAAGCAATATTTACAGACTCGGAGCGCTTTCAGGTGAAACTGGCTTGTCTGCACGTTACACAAACAGCCTGCCTGCTCACATCGCAGCTCTGAAAAACATCACAGCTCCACTGTCATAAATGTTTGCATGAAACTAAACACACACATACAACGGGGGGGAAAAAGTACACAGACTGATGCATGCACAGCATGTAAACAAATGCCTTGCCTTGACAAGGAGGACCCATCTTTTGGATTTGCCAGGATCTAATGGACAAAGCTGATCAAAGCTAGCTGAGCTGTTATATAAGTCAAACATGCTGTCGCCAAAAAAATAAATCCAAACTAATCTTCCAGGAGTGTAGAGGAATACACTGCTGATAAAGACTGTCACTTGCTTTTCTATATCTCAAAGGAAGTTCAGTTAAGTACAGACAGACAGATGAGCAGGCATGAAGGGAGGAGAAGAGCCAGACGTAGGTTACTGTGAGTGTTAAGGCGACACAAAATCTGCTCAAGGAAATGTGGTTTCCCAGTAAATTTGGTCAGTAGAGGTGATGATGTGTGCCGCTGGTTGGAAGCCTTGACTGTGATGACACAAACAGGCATCAATGCTTAAATGTAAAATACATTTTATCACTTACACTAAGCACAACCAGATGAGTGAGCCAAAATATTCACTACTTTAGCAGCAAGGTAAAATGTACTTCTATTAACTCTTTATAAAGGGATTCAAAGGTCATCAATTCAATTTACTTCATTAAATATCCACCTCCATCACAGATTACTAATTATCTATCATTATTTCATGCATAATCCTAACTATGCTAATTACATTTGTCTCACGTCTATTGTGCGCATGGCTCACAGCTCAGGTCACTGAATCACCAGAGTGCATTCCAGCTTGACATTTTGTTTTAAATATAAAACTATTTTGGAGAGGAAGGCTCTCTCCCTCCTCTACACAAAAGGTTATTTGTGATCACAGCTATGTGATATTAGAAAGCCACCACTTACATTTCTAATCGGAAATGTTACTAGAGATGACAGCTGTGTTTGGGTAAGTAGCCATGACTGAAGTGGTACAGACAGGACTGAGCCACAGCTCATAAATAACCCAACTCAAATCATTCTACGGACAGAAAAACAAGAGCCAAACCACTGCACTTTACCCAGCGAGTTTACCTGAACTCTTTTTTTTTTTTGTTATGTTGCTTTACAAAAGAGGTGTGTACATTTAATTGTAAATGAGCTAGGTCTACCTTTAAGGTGTGCAGTATTCAGCCATGTGTTAATATTGACAAAGTTCTTATAAGTGATTGCTTCACGCCGACATCCAGTTTGTCCTTGCTAATAGAGCGGTTAGAAACATGTTGACAGGATTGAGTGACGCTGACCATGATTGCAGTTTCTCTGAGTCATTCAAATAGAGAGAGAGGGAGGGAAAGGGAGGGAGAGAGAGAGATGATGGCGTGAAATTGTTTTCACACCATCCATAGCGCTGCCAGATTAACAAAAAGACAGCCAACACACACATACCCACAGCACTTTTGTGAAGTGTGCTCACGGTACCACATTTGGAGCTCTGACCTGCTGACCATGTGAGAAGTTTCAGTTTCATGTTTTCAAATGATCAAATATAGTATGGCTACTGATGTCGTGGCCTAGTCAATTCAATTGTTTGAACACATTGTCTGATTCCTTGTACTGAGATATGCATGTCAACTCCATCAATGTTTATGCTTATAGCAGTTCTAGAGTTTTAAGATAATAAATAATTTTGTCATTTTAGTCAATAATAAACAATTCAATAACCACTCCTATGTGACATAATTTTAAACAGAAAGATAACATTAATTTATTGATGAGGGCCATAAGAAGGCCAAGATTAAACCGATTGTGTAATAAAATAAGGTCACAAACACAAAGACACATTTATCAGTTGTTTTGCACGAACTGTTCAAGAGGTCAAAACGCAACTTCAATATTCAAAGATTTAAAATGAGAAAAATGGCAAAGACAAAGAAAAACAAATTTATCAAGCGGTCACATGTGTGCTAGAGGTCAACATAAACGTTGCGATCACATTCCTGAACCTCCCTCGTCTACGTTTGAATATGCAGGAGACACAATGGCAGACTAAGGCGTATACCTGTACTCTTTGCACGAGCAGCACGGCCTGTGAATCATTCTGGTCAGCCTCTAGGATGAGGTCAGTCAGTTTGTGGATGATGACGTCCAAAGGACCCTGCTCCTCCAGAGGCTGGCTGAGATCGAGCTAAGGAGAGAGGAGAACCACCATGGGTCAAGAATTATAGTGCAAACAGGTTCCTTTGTACACTCAGGCATTGAGTTACGACATTTATAAATGTTAGACCTTAAGCAATCATCCATGAAAAACATTTATTTCTAAGAGGTGATGAGTGGTTTCTGCAGTGCTTTTAGTAACAATGAAAAGACCTGCTGTGATTCATCAATGTCATACAAAAGTGCAAACACTCAATATAAATCTGATTCACTGATCTTTCATTAACAATTACATAAATCACAATGTCAGCATTCAAACTATTGTGATCATCACTTTTGTCAAGGTGGCATAAGTCAAATGTCTCTCTATTATCCGTCCATACCCCCTTTGTCCACTGATGCCTGTATTCTGTGAACAATGCCAAACCCTTTCTATTTTTGCATGTGACCTTTGGGTGGATTGTTACTGTTTTACCAACTGTTTATTCCCATCAATAATCTTATTTGCATGGTAAAAACATTTACCCAAGGTATCACCCTGCTAAATGATAGATGGAACTCGTACATGCACCGTGCAGTGAGGACAATGAGAAGTGTACTCAAAAATGTTGATATTTCTTTATTTTTCAGTGTTACTTAGGTCATATATCTGCCAGTGCCCTAAAGATTTATATAGAAGTCTGTCGATAGAATATAGGATTTTCTCCATCTAATAATATATTTGCTCAAATAAACATTTCTTCCCTGCCTCTTTGTTGTCATGAGAGCACAAAAAGTCATTTGCTCCCCCCTTTACTGCAACAATTTGGCACAGTTAGAGATTCTGTTGCTTTTCTTTTGTATTACAACTCCATAAGGGTTTATTTCTGTTGTCACCTCTTTCACTGCAAGTTACAAACAATCTCTCACAGGCCTGACCTCTGACTAAGCGTATTCAACAGCCTCTGAGAAAACATTACATTAGTAGTCATTTGAAGTTTACCACAGCCTAAGTCTGACTGCACTGGCCTGAAAGTTTACAAGTCGCACAGCCAGCTCTCCAAGTGTAGAACCACTTATGTGGGTCAGCATTTGTGCTCACACAAATACAAGTAAGAACATTAAAAGAGACAGAGGGGAGATTTTGTTTCACTTCACTTCCCGTCCAGGAGTTACGGTAATGAGAAGTATGCATGCCAAAAGGATTGTGTGACTAGAGTATGAGGCTGGGCATTGTAATTGCAGAAAAGGGCAAAGAGGGAGTGGAACATATAGTTTGAGACCAACTCAGAAATCTCTGGCTAGAAAATTGATATTTTATTTTACCACACCTAATAAAACTGACAAATAATTGAACAGTGCATCATGGGTACTACTTCATGGGTAAAATGAAAATAATAGACTGAATTTAAGAGGTGGTTTGAATAAAATCAGTGCACACACATTAACACTATACGGAGAATTGTTAGTTTTACACTAACTCATTTGCTCATCAGGAGATAGCTGTCTTTTGTCTGTCATGATCAGGTGGGTCATGACAGACAAAGGACAGTATTTACCACCTGTTCAAATAAGCCAGAGCCCGGAAGGAAACCCACTGTCGTTGTGCTGTTCATACATTACGCAATACACTTCACTCAAATGGGTGTGGATCAATACAAGAACTGTAAAACTGCACAGAGTTTCAGTTGGTTTAGGGTTGGCCGCAGTCAGACCCACCACATTCAAGTTAATGATTCTGGGATGTCTGAGAGATAGATGACTAATTAGAGTACACCTGGCCCTGCCCCAAAATGTCACTTACACAGAGCGGTTTATCTGTTTAATGTAAGTTGATTTGGATTTAGTCTCTACATATATTTGTACTAAAGAGACAAAAAAAACTTTAGTTTAGCCCCCCAAGAATACTTAGCAGGCTCACACAGTGTGTGACGTACAGAGTGTACTGTTAAAGCTCTATTCCCTTCAGAGTTCATTATGCTACATGAATGCAGCACATTTTTTTCTTTGCCTATGTTAAAGCAGCGGGGATTCATTCTCCTCCATGCTCTATTTCTTTTGCTTGTTGCAGCAGGTCCCACAAAAGCCACATGACAACACGAGCTGCAAAAATGTATAAATGCCAATGAGGCCTAAAATGTTCAGTGTCTAGGTACATGTAACTCAAGGTAAACGTAACTCTATTTCACCATATTTGTGTAAAAGTAGAGCTGAGGGTGTTAATAATTACAATAGTATTGTCTTTAATGGCAATTTAATGTCATTTTCAATAACAGGAAAATGAGAGACTTCTTCATCTTTGATTATGTTGTTCAGTCTTCATACTAATGCGTTTCTGTCAAAATAATAGCTTTAAAAACTGCTTAATCCTGCTGAACATCATGGAAATACTAGAGATAATCCTAGTGTTATTTCAGGAGGACTACAGCATTACAACAACTGGTAAAAAATCAAACCATATTTGCAAAAACTAGAAGGATAGCATCTTGGATTGAATAGAGGTTGTGGTGTCTGTCTCAGCAGCAGTCCAGCAGGTTTATGGGGAGTGTTGTGTTTGATCGCACGCACGCACACACACACACACACACGCAGAGACACGTGAGCATATGGCATTAAACACATACATGCTGGTATGACCATAACAGCATTATGTTGGAAAGTCAACACTTATAATGAGTTGTCACCTGTGGACAGACTATTACTGGGTTTAAACAACCTAAATACTGAGAGAAGCAAAGGTGACATGTACTCAGCAGAAGTGTTAGGTGCAGCGAGTCACGAAAACAGAGCCGGTCGCTCTGGTTTTCTGTCGGTCAAGCAATGACAGCGTAACAGGGCTGGGTGGATGGGACTTTGTGTACTCCGGTGAGGCAAGGCTTTAAATCTCTTGCTTACACAACACAGAGGGCCCAGCCACAGTCTGGCCCCTCAGCAAAAACAGGACTCTACATCATGGGGGTCAACACCCACTGGCAAAGATGCATCACAGGGGATGAGGCTCTCTACTCCGTGTGAGTCTACAATGACCCCTGCTTTAGAGCTCATCCAAAAAACCCAGCAGTAAATTCACTGATGTCCTGCTAAATGCTAAAAGCAGAAATGTCAGCTGACGTCCCTGTGGGACTAAGGGCTAGCAGTGGGCCGTGACACTGATGAACACGACAGAAAATATGCTGGATCCTGGAGGGACAGGGCAGGTCAGAGCCAATATAGTTTCAGCTTTTGATGCAGCTTCACACGAGCCAAGCCACACCCCTGGGAAATTTAAGAACAAGAACGGTGATTTTGAGCAAACAGTGAAGACAAAGCTCATTGTGTATTTCAGTTTTCAACACTGTTCCGCTGTTGGGAGCAGTTGTTTTTTTTTTTTGTCTACGTGGCTCTGCTTTTCTTTTATATGGTTCAATGAAAATCTCACCTGGATTTGCTATGTAGTCAGACTAAACCAGTGCAAGACTGTGTGTACAGTGCAGACAGAGGTGATGAATGATTTATCTTGTAAACTGTGTGGCACTCGACACCCTTGTCTAAAAGAAACATATGTCTCTAAGATAATGTGGCTGCTGCCCACACCTCACATGAATTACGGAAAAAAACATTAGACTGGATCAACTCAAAGGTGAATCTCCAGTCAAAAAAAACACATGTAGTCAAACTGGGGGCTAATTAGGCTAATGAGTGTTTCTTCAGCATCCATGGAGTCCTCAGAGTAATAAGACCTGTTCTATACTGTGAATTTGTTGTTCACTGGTGGTGTGTGAGACAATGTTTTTGCCACTTTTATCATCATAATATTAGTTGAGTGCAGTTTCTCAGTCGAAATGTATGCTTTAAAGCATAACAGAGAAAAGGAGCCCGAGTTGATAGAGTAACGGTGAAGATGACTTAGTCAACTGCTTAATATCTCATTTATCATCATCATGCGCCAAACACATCTTATCTTACAAATGAGGTCAGTTCTGTCAAATTAATCAGAGAAAATGTACTGATGATCATACATTGATAAACACAATCTTGGCTGCAACAACTCAGCGTTTCTTTTGGTCCTTATCGTAGGTGACTAACTGCTATGTCTCAATGATAGCCAGCTGTCTTTGAATCATGGTGCACAGGAGGATTGATAAAGTCTTTGAAAGATAATTTCTTGTTTGTCAGCTTCCAAAGATTCCATTTGTGGGTGAGATACAATTGTAAGGAGGAAATAATTAGAGATGCCTAAAGACTAACCCCATTATAAAAGTGGTAACTAAGTAACTTTGCCTGGACACCACACTCAAACAACCGCCATTTGATGTGATAGCATATCTGTCTCTCAGAGTGAATATTAGCATCCTCATGGCCGAGCCTGACGAGTTAATTTTATCTAGCTCTGTCATAAAGTCCGGTGAAAATACCGAGCATAGCGCGGGTGGCTTTCATGAGTTCAGGCCTTAAGGTTCGGCACAATGTGGTGCAAAACCACTTTGAGGAGGGAACAAAGACATCAGAGGAGGAAAAACTGGAGGATAGGTGGGAGTAATAATGAACTGTACTTGCAAAAAGGCGTGAGTTAAACGTCGCTAAAGGCTAAACATGTAATCACATGAAGTCAAACAAAAGAACCCTCTGTTCTCCTGCGGACAGCCAGATATAGTTAAAATCTGTTCATGCAGAGTAACATAACCACTGTCAAGTCCATTAACTTTTATTTTAATGTTAAGAGTAATATCAATTCTACAAGATGAAAAGGCTAGGACTAGTTTATCATTGGATAGCCACATTGGAGGTTACGTTGTTATCATCAGGATCAGCTGGTATGTCAAACCACAGAGGCAAGGTTAGCAGAAGAGATAAATCAAGTGGAAAACTCCCACCCATCCTTCAAGCTTCAAAAAACACAAATGGAAAAGTACCATCGTTTAGAGGATCGATGATTTGTCTTCTTCAGCACATAAATGTTAAATCGATGATAAAGACTGTCTGATTTTGCATGATCGGACAAAACCGAACAACAAACCATGCGTCATACAGGAGGTATTACAATATACTGACCACGGCTTTTAAACCATAACAGTCCAAATGACTGTTCGTAGGAAAGTGTTGCTGTGCACAGAATCCACTTGTGCAATAGGAGAAGACAGCTTTGTACACAAACATGGATAACAAGGCCAACCCATTACAAAGGCTACTATTATGTTCGCTTGTGATACAGTCATGACAGTACGGGCACTGACTGGCATTGGGTGCATCCCAAGCTACCATATTACCAGAGTGAACTGAAAAAATACCTCTGGGTGTCAGGGTAAACTGAGCTTTCCTCAGCTGGCAGTGACAACCAGTGTGCTGGTGAATGCAAGGAACTCAATGTACAACAGGTAGTCTGGCTGGAGGACTGTTCAAAGTCCCTGGGTACCCCGAGCTGATGGTCTGTGAGGATCTGCTCTCTCTCCCAGGAGAGGCTGAGTGTACAGTGGGAAACAAAGCCGTGCTTACTTTGGGACCCATTCCCACGACAGAGCTCTTTCTGGGTGTGCTGATAATGGAGGGAGAGGAAAATAATAACCTCAAAGTGAAGGGAAGAAGAACCTCCCCTGAAGACAAGAGACCACATTAAAATAGAGAAAAGGCTGGGAGACTTTCCTCTTCAGTTGCAGAAACCACTTTAACTGATATGTACTTCTGAGCACTGAGCTCCTCTATGTGGCTGTACGTGCCGTGTTTACTTACAGAGTGTAGAATGCTGTACGTCTTCTAATAAAGACAGCAGGCTGCACTTCCCTGAGGGCTGCATTTACCTGAACATGCATGAGCACCCAACCCAACTTTAAGTGGAGCTCACTCATGAGAGACAGACCATTCTTTTGACTCAGTCACATGACTCATTCAAATGATGATAATTACAAGTTATGTAGCTGCTTGTATCCATACAATTTTTTGATTCTAGAGAATATGTCTCTGGGCACACGCACAGAGACACACACAAGTTAATTCCTTTGAGGTTCAACAGAGCTAGCAGAAATATCGTGTTAAGATGATGCATCACAGCTCAACAGTGACCATAATCTGGTCTGGTCTGACTATGACCGATGGTGCTTGGAAAATAAATGAAACTACCAAGACTGTGAAGTGGCTACATAAGATATGTAGGAAGCAGCAATCTTGTTGTAGCTAATTGTGCAAATGCGAAAAATGTATGTACATGTTGTGAATAGTGGGGTTTTGAAATTGAACTCTACCAAAAGACACTAAATCTGAATAAAACCAACAATAAACCATTAAAAAAAACTATAAGGGAAAAAAGAGACTAAAATGAGATAAAATGTGTTGTCCACTTACCTGAACAACTTCTATTCCTCGTTTCCTGCAACAGGAAAAAAAGGAAAACTCATTAAATTGACCAAACCTAATGTGACATTAATCGGTCATAAGCAGACATTACAAAACACTGGAAGTAACATTTTTTGATGTGGAATGAATACAATTTTGTGGAATAGTGGAATTTCAATAGCCCTGTATTATCTATAAGATCACAGGCTACTGATTTACACACTTGACACAACCTGTCACAAATAAATTATACCATCATGATCCAATAAAGGAGTCTGATAGCAAGACAGCCAAAATACCAAATCCCTCTTGAGACACGGGGAACATTGCGCTTTTCAAAGACAGCAAAGAAATGTTCTTCTTCAGATGAAAAGTGGTTGCTTGGCAACCATCAGACCCAGACAAATGTGCAGTTGTTGGGAAAGGTGACACTTATAACATAATGAACCACTTGTACATTTTGCTGTTAAGATGAAGAACCTCATTGTTAACAGGTGTATACACAACACAGTATTTGAAAAACTTTTCTACAAAAGGTGTTACAGAGGTGCAGATGATGTTTAAAAGCTGCTGTATTTATCAATACAAACTTCTCCACTGAGAGAAAAACAAGAACCCTTACAGAGAGAAGAAGAGAGGGCATTAGCATATTTGTGGTTAAACTAGCTTGTCAAGTGTCATTTGAAAAAAAAAAAAAAAGTAAAGTAAAACTTGAATGGACAAAACACCCATCTCCTAGTTGGAGGCAATTCACAATGAGAGCTAAATCAGTCCAGCACTACCACCAACACAGCCTGTTGTGGGCAGTTGTTTTTGAGGTTACAGCTCCATGGTTACAGCAGTGCAGCCATTCAGCTCTTCACAACAATGTGGATATTTAATACTGCAGCTGGAGTGTTTCATGTGGTGTCAATGAGGCCTTTGGTTTCGTCCCATCTCAGACATGGTAATCGCCTGCTCTCTTGTAATGTTTTTCAGCTAGCAGAAAGAAAGGGGTGAAGGATACGATCCAGCACTGAGGTAGCCCACAGCCTGAGCTTGACACAAGGACATGGAGGTGTGACCAAAAACATGGCATGACTTCTTTTTTTTTTATTACCCCAAACTGATTGACTTTAGGTGTGGCCAAGACTTTTAGAGCAGTAACAATGATAGACACTTTTGTGATTATGTTAAAACATGTAAGAGGTAAAGCAGGCCAACCAGGTGAAGCAGATTTACCGGTTTGGGTTGTTGATGTGTTGCCAACCTTTCCAAAAACAGAAAATCAATGTAATGACTTATTTGCATGTTAACAGTTGTTTAAATAATCAAAGTCTCCAACTTCCTCCATTAATCATATCATTTGGGTAAAAGATAACAAACAGTCCCTCAAGGAACTCTAATCAGTGCTGTTGCCCTAGTTAGCAGTGGCCTTGCCATGACAACATTTTCCTGTCACTCACTGTAGCCCACGGCCGACCATTTTCAAGGGTGTTGCACTTTTCTAAATCAGGTTTAGTCTATTTAATGGGGAAACTGTAAATTGCTACATAAGGGACACAAACTGCTCTGACCAGCAGGCACCTTCTTTAGAGTCCAGCTGCACAAGACATGCCTGTGAAGCAGTGTCAGCTCCATGCCACATGACAACAGAGAGAAAAACCTGATCAGTCAATGTCCAGACCATATTACAACTGGCACAAGGTTAATGTTTGATCAAATAGCCAGTATACTAAACGTCAAGGCGACTTGCTCAGAAAGCACTTCCAAAATTATTAATTTCTTCTTCAGTTACAGGGTCCTTCGCACTTTGTGCCCTAGTACCCTAATAAAACCTATCTCAGTATTTGATAAGATTTGGCCCTATTCACAAACAGCAAGCCGTTGGACATTTTACAAAGGACTGACACAGGCCAGTGTCTTAAGACCAAATAATTGATAGCTAAAACATAAAAAGAAGAGCCCAAAATGTGAGTTTATAATTGTTCCATCTTTTCCTTCCTCTTAAAAAGGAGGAAACACGTCAAAAAGGCCTAGAACAAAAGACGAGAGAGAAGTGAGTGAAAATGCAACCATGTGGCAATGATCATGTGCATGACAAGGTAATCCACTTTGAGACATGTACTTGTATTTGTTGTGATTGTCTAAAGGTTATAATCGTAATCCGATCGTCCTAATCTTCTGACACACACACACACACACACACACACCCTTTCTTGAAGTTTTTTATATTGAACACAGTTGAGCTCTGGGAGGAGAAGGGATTATGTGTGATGTGATTATTATATGTTTGGTGGATTACAGCGTGGTAATCAGTGCAGGGTTGATCAGGCAACAACTCTCTTGGAAAAGGTGAAAATTGCCACCATGCACACTAAATGTTTCTGATCTATCGGGGTGTATTCTTGCTAGATCTAATGACTAATAACTGCTGTGATTAATTCATATTTTTGTTTTCAGGAAATCTGAAGATGAAGATATGGGAAAGTGTTGTTGAAGCTCAGTTAAGGAAATAGGTCAAGATCAGCAAGCGGCAGTATGGGTTCATGTCAAGAAAGAGTACTACAGATGTAATTTTTGCTTTGAGAGTGCTGATGGAGAAATATAGAGTAGGCCAGAATGAGTTGAACTGTGTGTTTGTGGATGTATAGAAAGTGAATCAGTGGATCTAGAGAAAGAGAAATCAGGTGCCAAGAGAGGAACTGTGGTATTGTATGAGGAAGTCAGGAGTGACAGAGAGGGTGGTGCAGGTCATGTATGAGGAGGACAGTGTGACGGGTGGGTTCAGACGGAAGGAAAGTGGATGATTTTAAATACCTGTGGTCAACCATCCAAAGCAATGGAAAGAAGAGAGATGAAGAAGAGAGTGCAGGCAGGGTGGAGTGGGTAAAGACAAGTGTCGATGAAAAGCAGGGTCTACAAGATAGTGGTGAGGTCAACTATGATGTATGGCTTAAAGACAGTGGCACTGTCTAAAAGACAGGAGGTGGAACTGGCAAAGCTGAAGACGCTGAGATTTTTGTTGGTAGTAACCAGGGTGGATAGGACTGGAAATGAGAATATTTGACAGCTCAGGTTGAACAGTTTCAAAATAAAGTAAGAGAGGCCAGGTTGAGATGGTTTGGTCATCATGTGCACAGGAGGGATAGTGATTATACTGGACAAAGGATGTTTACGATGGAGTGAAGGAGGACAGGCCAGTTGGTTTAACAGAAGAGTACACAAGGGATAGGGGGCAAGATGGAGGCAGATGATCTGCTGTGACTACCCCTAAAGGGAGAAGCTGAGACATTCTCAAGCAATCTGCAACCCTTATACAGCACAGGCAGCTAGGCAAGACTGCAATGGCATTTAATAAGACTGCTGCCATTCACTGGAAGGAGCCCCTCACCAAGCCAATCTTCTGTACAGCAGCTGTAGAAAATCTGAAGAAGAGTTCACTCATCCTGAAGTAGCCAACACACATAAAGAAAATCTCTTCTGCAGTAGAAACACACCCTTGAACAAACTCATGTTATGGCTCTAAAGTATGTTTTGTTCAAGATTCAAGAATTTTTTATTGTCATTATGAGGACATAATGAAATTTTTGCAGATAAATTGCTGTTGATAAATGTGTCATCTCGCATCTGGAGACAAGAAGACTGATATGTGACAACACATGTTCACAATAACAACTAACAAATTAACTCTATAGAATAAGAGCACTTTAAATGTTGTTATTCTTCTTTCTTCACACACCTGCCATGACGTTCAGAGCTTCAGAAAATAATAACACCTGTTTAAACAGCCTGTTCTGTTACAGAGAACCTTAAAACACCATCAGCAGTTCAACCTACACACATTCCCGCTTCGCACCACGTCTCAACAAGCACTGACTTGAGACATTACAAAAAAAACAGAAGTCACGCTCAGGGCTTGATGCCTTCGTTGGCCACCTTAACTTGAGACATTTATGAAATGTCTTTAAATTACAGGGAAAAATAAAGTAATTAAAGCAGCCAAAGTTCGTATCGGATGTAATTTTAGTATAACCTTTACAAACATGAGCAGCGAAATAACTGACACCTTGTGTGAAAGAGAAAGCTCGAATGAAAACTGCGAAAGGGCCATTCCCTATAAAAGTAGGCCCACTGTGTGGATGCATGTCAAGCTGATTTGCTCTTGGTGTTCTGGCTAACTGAAAAGCTGAACATCATTACTTCAATACTTAGATGTCTTTACTGGCTTAAAGTCAAATACAGAGACTATTTCAAAGTACTGCTCCGTGGTCTGTACTGTACATGTAAGCCTGGCTCACTGTGTACAAACCCTCAGATCTTTAGACTCTGGTCTCCTAGATGCACCCATGATCCCAACTAAATCTGAAGAGTGCACCCAATCAGTGATTACAGTCCCACTCTCTGGAACAAACTGCCAGAGGAAATTATATGTACCACAACTGTGATTTGTGTGTGCTGCTCTGGGTCTATTAGGATGGGTGTGTGATGCACTTCTTTTTCCTCATATTCATATGTAGGTGCATTATTAAACTTTATTAGGTAAACTCAGTCACAACAGCTAAATAGGTCAAAAGTGGCACCCAATGTAGCATTTAGCTTGGTTTGAACTTCGCCAGATTAATTTGATCATGTCTGCATGTCAACTTCTGGAATTTGAATTGTGCTGATTAGATGTAGTGAACAAGGTGAACCTGGTTAGTAGATGGTGTTTATACTTGTATTCTAATGTGGCGCACATTGAGATTAACTTGGATCAAATTAAATGAATAATACAATTAGATTTACACTCATTTTGACCACATACCTGCACAGATCAACAAAGGCCTGGAAGTTCAGCTTCTTCATCTTCTTCTCGCTGAGCCAGTAGCCGACTCTCCGGCCTTTAAGAAAGGTCTGCATGTCCACTGTGCTCCTGGTCCTTCACTGGACTTAGATGGTGTGGACCGAATGCTCAACCTGGACCCATGAAAGCACGACACCGAGTGAAAAACCTTGAGTCTCACAGCAGCCAACCAGGGGCAAGACTCGAGTGCGATGTTGACATTACTCAAATGCAGCGTTCTTGTCTCTTATAAACCTTAATGTCCTCATGTTTTACACCAATTCCCAACACACATACACACACAAACACAACCCTTTTGCTAACACGAGCTACTGAGGTTAGCTGGCTAACTGGGCAGTGACAGTCTACCTAGCTAAGCGGTGGCACGCAAATAGGAAACGAAAGCTAGCTCACTGTAAGGCTGGTAACCGCGAATTGACTCACCCGATTCGTTTCACTTCAAAAATGTTAACACGAGTTAACAAATGGAGGCTCACACAGGCTACTTGGCTAAAAGATGAAGCAACAACTGACATGACCGCGAATACAGCTGTGTGTGTGTGTGTGGTGAGCTAAACTAACCTGGTAGTTTTAGCACAGTTCCCCTCTGAATGTATGTCCTCTTCAAGAAACTAGCTCGGGTAGTTTCCCATTCTGTCCTTGCGCTGGAGGAAGAGCAGAAGTTTTCAAACACGGGGTCTCGCTGACAGGCACGCGGACTGTGGTTTCTGGTGTTTTCGCTCCCAGTCTGTGAGCTGAAGTGACTGCACACAGACACACACACACCCAGGAGCCCGGAGACTGATGCTGCCTTCACGGGCGCCTCGGAAAGTACCACTCCCCACTACTGACTCACTCATTCTCGTCATTTCACGCGCGTTCCTGATTTCCTTATCGAACAATTTGCAGTTGTTCAGTCAATTAATCGATTTTTCCAAACCAATTAATCATCATCATTTCAAAGAACATTTTTATGTCCTTGTTTATTTATTGTCTACCCATTTTTTTATGATTTACCATTATGAGAAAAGTAATAGTATGAGAAAAAAGTCGTAATATTATGAGTGAAAAAGTCATAACATTATGAAAAAGTCGTAATATCATGAGAAAAAAGTTGTAATATTATGAGAATAAAGTACATAAGATATAAACACCTGTTCTGAGGGATATGAATGTGACTTCTGGTAATATTGCTGTTTAAATGTATTTTTAAATCAGTTTATTTTAAATTGTAAAGCATCTTTCGAAAAATATTTAAAAGCACATCATGCATATGAAAAAGTATTGTTGTTGTTACTGTTGTTATCAGAGACAATAGTGAACTTTCTGGTTCCTTTACCTGACATTGTTTCCTACTGTTATGAATAAAGTAGTCAGGAAAGTTCAGTCAGTGTGATACTTCTTCATTGTGTGTTTCACTGTGTGTTTACTCAGCACAAAAACACACATGATGAAGCCTAAAGACGAAACGTGGCTCGGTGAGCAGGTTTTCATACAAACCAAATGTCTATTGCACAATGAAGTGATCTTTCATGTTTTTTTGTTTTTTTTTGGCACGTAGCAGCTTACATAACGAGAGCGCCCACGAGCGGTGTGTTGTTACCCTGCAACAGTGAGCACACATTCTGGAGCAGGCGCTGGAGACACTGGCACAGTGGCGCCACCCACTGGAAAACCAGCGTAACATGCATTTGAATTTTTTTCTTCTTTATTTATTTTTGTTTCATTTTTAATTTTAAAAAACAGAAGTGATTATAACAGCACAAGACACAAGAGACATAAATGGCATTTCTTTTCTAGTAAGGGAATATTTATATACAGTATATGTATACATATGTATATATACATATATACATACTTTTCTCATTATAATGACTTCCTATCTCATAAAAATGAGATACTTTGCTATAATAATGAGATACTTTGTTAAAATAATGAGATACTTTCTCATAATTATGATACATATATACATATACATATATACACATATATACATATATACATACATATATACATATATACATATATACACACATATATACATATACATATATATACATATACACATATATATATATATATATATATATAACTGATGCAAACAGGCTTCCATAGGATAGCAGAAAGTCAGGGAATCAGTTCTTGAAGATGTCTGTATACTGTACAGGTCTATAATTTTTTTCAAAAGGCCCCACTGTTCATAATTTGAGAACCTATATTTCGGCCTATATTATTTAGACAATATCTGTTATTTGATTACCTGAGACCAGTCTGAATCATTCATTCATGTCCCTCATGTGAAGTATAATGTTTATCCGTATAAATACAAAAAATAGTAAACAGGACGTTTCCGAACACTCAAAAAAATGACCATGTTTTGAAAAACCAGAACAAAACAAACCAGTCAAAAGAAAAGTAAACAAAAGCACAGACACTGCTGGAGGCTGTGGGGAGCACAGTTCTTCTCTGGACCATCTACCATCAGCACAGGTTTGTTTGTTTTCACTAACTTTTGTAAAAATGTTGTATTTAACAGCACAGATATCAGTTTCTGTTTATCTTATCTTCCAATTGTTACAAAATGTTGTTATGAAGAGTGGTAAATAATTCAAGCTGGTTTTTTTTATTATTAGAACCTTCAATTAACTCATTATTCATTGAAAGTTTCTGAATAATGGTTCCCAAAATGAATCAATAGATCGTTCTGAACAATAATTAATAGTTTTAATGTTGCCATAGATTAAAAAACGTAATTTAAAGTATTTTAACATAAGGTTAAAAGAAAAAGGTCATCAAGCCTCTATTGTTTCTTAAACTCTGACATTTTAACAGGGATTTTTTTAATCAATATTATAATTGCACATAATAAAAAAAACTAATGCCACCTAGTACGTATAATATTCCAAATTGATGTGTGGTTTTTTGAAAAGTTGCTTTATCCAATTAATTTTGAACATTTTATTTAAAGTGTGAAAATCCAGAGCGTTAAGGCCCCCATTTTAATAAGAATTGACAACAACAGTCTTCTTCAAATAAAACATTCTGTACCTCCTAAAGTGCAGCAGCTTCCTTGTTGTGTTGATCGATTTCAATGATCCTGCGTCACTTCCGCCACGTGGTGTTGGCGCAAACTCCCGCCCGGAACACGGGCACAGACACACTGGTTTGTCAACACTGTCGCGCTGCGGATTCTTTGTGTTTTTCTTTGAACATTTTTGTCCTCCAGAATGGCAGAAAACAAAGCGGAGTCGTGCGTCCTCGACGATGTTGTTGTCAGCGAGGAGGAGATGGAGAGAGCTCTGTGTGTTCTGAGTGGAAGCGACGCGCAAAACTGCTCCTATTCCCGGGTAAGACGAACCCCCCTGCACTGCGCCACCATCACATCACCT
The DNA here is from genome assembly GCF_958295425.1 of Solea solea. NCBI lineage: Eukaryota > Metazoa > Chordata > Actinopteri > Pleuronectiformes > Soleidae > Solea > Solea solea. Next base: position 19,002,634 of record NC_081151.1, on the reverse strand, counting down.
TCCTCACCCATTCAACTCTGGTTTCACCTCAAATACAAGTGCTGCACTTTTATCTATACCAATGTTTCCCATATATGTATCTTTATATAGATACACACATGTCCCTTATTACTTTCTGTTGTGAAATTATATAATTACATACCACCGCAGTATTTCTGTAAAACTTTGAGAACAACAAAAACAAGGGCAATCACATAAAACAACATACACATAAAAAATTGTACCAATAAATATCAAATTTGACATTTCATTGATGCATAATCATAATAATGAAGAAAATTAATAGTACTTTTGGATTGGATATTGCCCTCCAATGACAATAGTGGCAAATAATATTAAGGTTGAGGAGGATATTTTTAAGATATGGGTCCATTAAAGCAGATTTAGCAGTAGGTGGCGCGTGTCATCAACGATTAGAAGAGAAAAACATTATCGGACACAATCAGTACTCCTCTTCTATCACTTTAGCCTCCATATGAGGGTCACAGGGTGTCAATCTCAGCTGACATGGGGCAAAAGGTTTGTCAGTACATCACAGGGATAGAGACAAGCAACCGTCCACTCTCACACTTCTCATCAATTCAGTCCCCAAAATCCCCAAATCTGCATGTTTTTGGACTGTGGGAGGGGGAACTCTGAGAAAACCCCGAACACACAAGGAGAACACGCAAACTCCACACAGAAAGACCCCTTGTTCCGCCCGGGTCATGAACCCCCGGGTCTTCTTGCTGCAAAGGCAAGAGCGCTACAGGCGGACAATGAATAATTCAAATGAAGTGTATTCATTTTGTCGTTGCAGGGTTATGTGAAGAGACAGGCCGTGTTTGCATGCAACACTTGCACTCCCAGTGCAGCAGAGCCTGCTGGGATTTGTCTGGCCTGTGCCAATAAATGCCACGACGGACACGATATTTTTGAACTGTATACAAAAAGGTATTTAAGGACGCTGAACTCTCCATGTGGTACTGATGATAACACAAATGAGTCGCTGAAGTCTCTGTTTTCTATCTCCCTGTGCAGAAACTTTCGCTGTGACTGTGGAAATAGCAAGTTTGGGGATTTCCAGTGCCAGCTGACGACCGTGAGTCCTCCAACTGCTTTCGTAGCCTCGAGCTGAATATGAGTCACGCAGCGCGTACACACTGCGCCGTCTGTTGTCAGAGTCATTCCTCCTGTTGTCTTTACAGGCCAAAGACGACGAAAATGCCAGAAATCACTACAATCACAACTTCAGGGGCCTCTACTGCACGTGTGACCGGCCGTACCCAGACGTAGACGACCGGGTATAGCTTTGAGTCACATATTTCTCATGCATAAAATTCCATTTGTTTTGTTTGTTTACGTTCTCTCTCTCATCTGTGACTGCGTATTATCCGACAGGAGGATGACGAAATGATCCAGTGTGTCATCTGTGAGGACTGGTTTCATAGCAGGGTGAGCACATGGCAGATTATCACAAAGATAAAAAAAGCACTTCCTTCTTTCTGATTCACATTTGAACTCCAGTCCCTTTTTGTCTTCTGCAGCACCTGGGCTGCCCTGTAGTGGAACCTGAGGAGCTGCAAGAGATGGTGTGTGAGGCCTGCATGAACAGGACTCCCTCCTTATGGACATACGCTGCTCACTTTGCAGGTAACTGACTCTCCTGCGCTGTTATTTGGCTTTCCGTGGTCAAATTTAGCCACTAAAGTTCTATTGAACGCAAACACAATGCACTGAAAAGAAAAAAGTTAACTTATAACATCAGGAAAGTGTATTGTATATACTGTATATAGGGGAGCTATAGTCTTGTTTTTATCTTGTCTAATACAACTTAGAGAAAAATAAGTTCTTCTTCTTTCCCTCCAGTGCCACCTGTTATCAGCGTCAGTGGTCCAGAGAAGGAGATGGAGGAGGAGGTGGACGTGGAGGAACAGGGTGAAACGGAAGAAGCCCATGAGTGCAGTCAGAGTGCGGATGAGGAACCGTCCACCAGTGATGCAAAGCAGGAGGTGAGAAACGGTGCTTCAGAGGGCCACGCGCTTAACATCACTTTACATACGGGAAAACGTGTGTGGTCAGTCATGAAGAGATATGACAGCATGGAGCGTTTGCCATATTGAGAGGGAAAAAAAATCAGATAAAGAGTTAAACTGAGCTCACAGAGGATTTTTATAAAGCTTAAATTCAGTAATGAGGACGTCAGTGTTACAAATAGCACATGGCTGATGGCTAAAAACACATATTATTTATTTAAGGGAGATCATTCTCATTCAGCACTCATCAGCGTTTTCCTAGAGGAAGAGAGAGTTCAGTCTTAGGACAACATTACATCAGCATTTAACAATTCATTTATGTCATTTTAAATAATATAAATCAACCAAGCTGTGGCGTTTAATATTTTGGGTCTTAAGAGAGAAATGTGGTCACATGATCGAGACGAGATCAAGATGGCAAACTTGGCCGATCAAGTCGATTCTGATAACTCTTGTACTGTTCACTGCAATGATTTGCTGCTGTGTTTTTTACTGCCAAACGTCTGCCACTAGGTGGGGCTGGAGTGTAAAGATGAGCTCACGGGCCACAGAGAAGCCTCCCGCTCATGTTATTGTGCCCTCCCCTCCTCTTGAGTCTGAGCAATTAGACGAGGAATGACCCAAGAGGCACTGCTTCTCTTGCTCTGCGCACAGCTATTGGCCGGGCTTCACAGGACAGATTACTGTAAACGGGTGATTTTCATCGCCCCAATCACTTCACTGTCTCCGTCGCCCCCCCCTGAGACTTCCCCAGATGAGTCTGCACTGTGCTGCCCGAGACCCCGGTTGTTATTGTCTGTCCCCGCTGCCAGGATAACACAGTAACTCACTCTCTGTCCGCCGTCTTATTAACATCAACAGGAAGTGGCGGACCGGAGTTCACCTTGTAAACGGACCCACGAGCAAATGACGGGTGGCGCCGCCGCCGCCACCGCGAAGGCCGTGAGCAAGAGTGTGGCCTGCAGGCTAAAGGAGCTGCAGGTCCAGGGACTTAAGAGGCCAAGACAGGGAGCAGTGTTCTGGCCGTACAGCTGGCGCTCTGAGCTTTGCACCTGCACAAACTGCAAGGTGGGTTACGAATAATATAGGCTTTGGCAAAGGTCACCACAATGTCACTCGCCTGTGTTTGTTTTCCACATTGACCCTGCTCAGTGTAAGATTATCTACGGAGGGGTATTTTTTTGTGCACAGAGGACCTACGTGGCCGCCGAGGTGCAGTTTCTCATGGATCAGTCCGACACCATTCTGGCCTACGAGAATAAAGGTTTGGAAGAGCCATTTGGGCAGCACCCACTCGTGGCACTGATGAGCTCCATGGACCGCGTGCAGCAGCTGGAGATCATTTACGGTGAGCGCGGGGGGGGGGGAGATGTGAGGTCAGCGTCGCCACTGGGATGTAATCATATGACACGAAATTTAAAAAAAGGGGGAGATTATTGAGATTTGATGAAGACTAATTAATCACATGTTCTTCCCACAGGTTTCAACGAGCTGACAACTTCAATTCATGCCCTCATTGATCAGTGTGCTGCTGAAGGAAAGGTTAGAAATGCCAATTCTATCTTGATGTAGACAGTATTAACTTCTTTTCTCTTTTAAAAAAAACCCCTAAATTTTCCCCCGTTTCTATCAGACAGTCACATATGAAGCGGTCCATCAGTTCTTCGAGGAACTGCGCGCCAGAAAGAGAAGCAGAATGAATGCTGGGTACCAGTAACGGGGAGGCCACGCTGCTGCCATCATATGCAAGGTCCATATGGTGCTTACAAATGAATGTGCCATATGCAAGATGACTCTGTCATATGCTGCAACTTCTTGAACTTGAATAATTAGCACAAAGGGAACTTGGAAAAAAAAAAAAAATGCTACTTCTAGATCTCTTTACTGGGGGGTAAGGATTTTGAGTTTTGTTGCAGGTTTTTGATGTCCATGAACGGTGATGCCTTAAACTTGTTCATGATGAACTAAAGCAATGTTGTTTCTGCAATATGCTTTAAATAGTCTTGCTATGACACTGTTCATTTTTGTGAACATGTTCAGCCATTTTGACTGGGATATTTACTGTACGTGTATATATACCAGTGTGTGTGTGTTTACATTGAATGTTTTCCGACGGTTGACAGACTTGATTGTAAAAAAACGATGGGAGCTTAATTTTGTGTGTTGTGAACTCATGTTCATAATAAAGTTACCACATCTGCAGTGCACAAACCACCCAAAATGAGATCGAGTGAATGTCCTTAATATCAAACCAGTTTATTTTATTATTTTTTTTTTAAGGATGCCCAAGTTGACCACTGCTATGCACCATTTTTGAGGTGACAGTAGAAAAATAGATTCAGTGAAACTAAATGGAACTTAATATCAATCTACAAACATCGTTTTTCTATGATACAAGTAACAATGTACCTGTTAGGATTCAACACAAGCAATCACACATTGAAGATGGTTCAGTTTCCAAAGGTGCTAAATAACACTGTACACAAAACGAGCTACATGAGATTTCAAAGAACTATTTGATGCAGGCTGGTAAGCTGGTAGAAAAGAGCTTGCATAGACATCAAAGTCACTTCTCCAATAAAAGCCCAGCCACAGGCGGGGGAAGGCACTGACTTTTCTACAGCAAAAAAAAGCAAAACAAGGACTTGAATCCAATGGAACATTGTCCTGGAAAATAAAACGGCTACCCAACATGAACATGGGGAGGAATCGAGAGTTTTGCATTTTTTCCCCATGAAGCAATGTAGATGGAAAATTATTTTTCTGCTTGGCAACTTCATCACTGCTAAGCAGAGAGCTACTATCCCCAGATCCTGTCACTTATAAAGTTAAGGGGGAAAAAAAGGTGGTGTTCGTGGTGGGGAAACGGGACGGGGACATCTCTACTACAAACATTTTAATCCACACCACCTACAATATTGAACAGACTGCTCTAAATGCGGAACATTGAAGAACAAAATAGATTTCGGAGACACAATCTTTTTTGTTTGCTATATACCACACATTCTTAGTGAGATTTCATGATAAAGACGAGTACACAGTGTTGTCCACTACAGTAAAAACACAAAACCTTCAAACAACCACTAAAATGTGATAGAAACCATTTAAAAAAAAACAAAAACCCATAAAGACAAGTGGAGCTCAATTCATTATATACATTTTTTCCCATTGGAGATATGAGCCTGCAATCGCCAACTTCTCTTCTATACGAGATTTTCTTTTGTTTGAAACTCATTTGTTCTTTTTTCCCCCCTTCTGCTAATTAACAGGTGGCTCCTACAGTGCAACGATGCGCATACGTGAGGTTGTGTGCCAGCTGCTGGCTGTAACAGGCTTTTATGTACGTACTTACAGGGTCGGGGCGCTACAGCCGCTGTGGCTCTTTAACGGTATATTTGACAGTATCAACACTGAATACGGTGGACCACAATCTCCTCATGGGAGGTGGTGAAATGGTGCGTCATATATATATATATATATATATATATATATATATATATATATATATATATATATATATATATATATATTTTTATATGTGTGAAATGAAATCTACCTCTGCTGCCCAGATCAACTGCTGTGAACAAATCTGTAGTGGACAGAACTGTCAAATAAGCTATTAACAGGGCGGTGCGATACAATGACATCATACTAAATTGAAGAAATGTAGATGAACTGAATATTCCAAGCACTGATTAAGGCTTTAGATTTGATTACTTGATGCTATTGGGTTAAAAAAAAAGGAACAGGAGGGAGCTCTTCACACCGACCACCACTCTGTGCTAAAGACATGTGATTCATCTCAGACTCTCCGATATATACACAAACAGACCTGACTAAACATGGGAGTGTACAGTACTGAGATTGTCTAAACACCTGTGTATATTAAAGTTATCCTTGTGAGTGCACACACACACCGGCTCCAGCTGCAAAACCAACAACGATGACACCCTTATACTGTCAACCGTATCGCAGTAATAGACTCGTCCACGATCCTCCTGCACCCTCCCTTTTCTCCAAATAAACACCAGGCTCCTGCCTCCAAGCTAAACACGGTGAGGCTGTGATAGCTGAAGCCCGACACAATTATCAGACTGGGTTACCGGACAATGACGAGCTCCGATGACCTACTTCCTGTCGGATCCAATTCCTGCATTGTGTGACCAAGCCTTGGCCCGTTACTCATCAGCACTGCAGAACCATGGCCAGTAGGGGAAACTTAGTCAGGTGTGTGTTGCTATAGGCAAGCTACAGGAAGAAATGGAAATACAAGTCATGGGAGGAAAGAGTACAGCCAGATGTATTTACATATCATTTCATCACAATCCTCTTGTCCCAGCCTGTGTGCCATTGTTTGCGAGTGTAAATTGAGATTTCCCATCCAGCCGTCTCCCCATTCTGTCCCGAACATGATCACGAGCACAGCAAAGCTAATGAATACAGACAGTCTTTGTTCAACCACCGGTTCATAACCGAGCTACATCTTGTGTGGTTTGACCTCATCATGCAAAATTCACACAGCACAGAGCTGACCCTTCTTTACAGTCAAACTCAAGAGACCTAGTCCATCCCGGCGTCTTAAAAACAGCTGTTTTAAGACGCCGGGAATCGACTGGCAGGCTGACAGAGATCATTTACAAGCATCGACAGACAGCGGTCAGCTCTCAAGGCCTTTGCACATCAACAGCAACACAAAGAAAAAGCACAAAATTGAGAATAATTTGGAGGGTGAATCACAAGATCACCCTCTATATTCACATCTAGGGCGATGTGATTAAAATACATTTCATCACGGAAACAAACGGGTGGTGTCGGCGCGTAGCGAGGACGAACTAGTGCTCAGTAACGTTACTGGATAAAAAGCCAACGACGAAGAAGAGACGAGAGCTTAAACTTGACCACGTCACCGCTTCAGGACAGACTTTAAGATGTGCTAACAGACGGTTAAAGGATTTGAGGAAGGTACGGTCTGTCTAAAAACAGTCTAGTCTAGTGTGTATATATATTTAACAACATCAACGACACGCATTCTGATCAGTCAATCAGCGCCAATGTGCAAAGCTCGCACTGACGTTCAAAACATTGCGTCTGGTGTGCAAAGACCTTTACTCTTTCGATACTGTGACTGTGTGATGGATGGCACGGTGTGATAGAGGTAGGACAAAAGAACGGATCCTATAAATAGCAACCATCGACTACCCCCCCCCCCCCCCCCTTTTCCCTGCTCCTGTCAAACACACACACTGAATACACAGACACACATTTAGCGCTGAACCGTCCATTATGACAGACAGCCACACATCACTTTTTTTTTTTCCCCTTTTCTTAATTCAACCCCGGGCCCTCAACAGGGGTTAAAGTGCTGATTTCTTATAAGGGTAGTCAGGCTTGCTGGGTGACCTGCGGTCTCTGGCAATCTCCTCACTGACACTGTTCCTGTGAGGTTGCTGGAGGGGAGATGGACCTGACGATTCTCCAGCAAGAACCATCTCCTCTGGGGCATCTCTAGGTCCAATGTGCCTCTCCTCATAACTGTCCATGTTACCACTGGGAGACCGCAGATGACCCAAGCCATGAGTCAGGTCTGTCTCATTCGATCGCCCTCTCGGGATGTGCGCCATCCGAGGCTGGGCCCCAGAAGGACTGGCAAGGACTCCATCGTGCCTCTGTGAGGTCATACTAAGGACATCCAGTCGTAGTGGGTCAGGAGCAGTCCGCCCTTGCATGTGGCCTTGGGACTGAGAGTCTGAAATGTAAGAGGTTGGATAGGAACTGGAGGAGGTGCAGCTGTGGCTGTAGAGGTCCGGTCCTACAAAGGAGGGTAAAGGGTGAGCGGACGTTGGGGTTGCAGGTCGACAGGAGAAGTCGTAGAGGTCAGGAAACTCGGCTTGAGCCTCCAGCTTGGGTTCCGGAGCATGTCTCTTGCAAGAGTGACCATGTCCAGGACCATGGCCGTGGCTGAGGCGGACAGAGGGACAGGGCCCATGAGGCAGATGGTGGCCCGAGGGGCCCATGGGGCTGTGTGGGCCGTCTCTGTCCATCTCTACCATGTGCTGCTCCCTCAGAGACATGACTGAGACACCTAGTGCAATATCAGGCATGAACTCCCTCATAACTGGTTCCATGCTCATCTGCAACAGATAGTACAAATATGTGATGTTACCTGACAACTGATCTGCGGATGTTCCAAGGCGATGAAGCGGGATTTAAACAAAGAAAAGCAGGACAAGGGCTTGAGGAAGTTGCATACACACTCACCGCTTGCTGGTCTGAAAGCAAAGCTCGGCCCATGGCCTGTGGGTTGGTGCAGTCTGGGGGCTGGGGCCTGGTCACAGAGGAGTACTCTGAGCTGCCATGCTTGGCAGCTGCATGGCGCTGGATCAGGGTGCGGTTGCAGGGATAGGAGAAGGAACGGGTGGGGGTCGGCATGGGCACGCGAGGTCGCCAAGCACCCTTGAGCTGTGTATGGCTGGGTGTGGCAGGGGGGTAATAGGGGGGAGGTGGGGGAGGCAGGGGTGGGTGGAAGCCAGCCATCCCTTCCAGCTCTGAGAACATGCTATCCATGGCTGGGCTGCTGTTTACCCGACAACGACCCACCTGGCGCAGAGCCAGAATTGGACTCTCGTCTCCAAACCGCTCATCAGGGAAAAACTTGTACGGGTTCTGAAGAGACAAAAACATCGAAACTTAAGGGATCTATTGTATATCCATTGTGAAGCTGACAAAGAAATCCCTATTTTAAGATTTTTATAAAGATTTAACTGCCTGGGTTTGTTTAAGGCCTGTGTCTGGCGAATTCCTGAGGTCTGTGTCCTCAGCCTCACCCTCCCTGTTAGTATGCCAGGACAGACAATCTCATTCCCCTCCAATCCCCAGGGATGGGTTCTCCACATCCTGCTAACCTGCAGTAACTCTGTGGCTCCGTCTGCCAGACCAAACTCCCTCAGCACCCGCAGCTGCAGCTCATAGCTGACGGTGGCTCCTTCCCCACAGTTAAGGGCATACGCTCTCTGGACTTGCTCTGTGTGTCTCAGCTCCTGCAGCCTTCGGATCATCTCCTTCACCACAGAAAGCTGAGGCACTGAAAGACACAAACAACGCAATTACATTCTTTCTTATTTGATGTTAGTTGATACAGTACCTTATTGATTCAGAATATTATTTTGGGCCACCCTAGGGGCCCAGAATCGGCCACTGAGCCGCGTCATGTTTCAGAATTCTTCTGCTGACATGAGCACATTTGTGTTACCATTGTCCGTAGCTCAACAATTCTCTTACCTGGGATTTCATTGGCCACCACCGATGGAGCCGTTGTTGAGCTCCCTGCCATTTGCTGGTGGTTGATCATGTGACAGCATTGAGGCACGGCGTTGTTGACCATGTATAGTGTGTCTGGGACGTTGGACATGCGTACTAACCGCAAACGCACCAGGTCTGTCTGCTCCACCATCATTTCATCAAGTACAGCCTGAGGACATAGAGACAGTAGAGGGCATGTGAGAACAACAATTCTAAAATAAGTAAATGTCCTATATACACACAACTCAAGGACATGGAAAATGTTGGTAAATTAGTTCCACTTGACTGACGCTTAATCTAGTAATGACGCCGCCTGGTCTGTGGATATGTTCATAAATATTCATGGCACTAGGAAGAGCTTATGTTATTAGGAAAGTGTGCAAATGGACATAAAATCAAATTCCTTCAAGATGAAAGAACCAACTATGACAAAAATGGTGCATATGGATCGCAACAATTGGACATAGATGGTTTTTGTAGCACATCTGAGCTGTGAACAGGTCCACAGGTTTTCCCAAGACTCTAACTAATGAGCCTGTCCCCTTACAGACCCTCGACTCTCTTTGATGATATATGGGACAAATAATACCCTACTTTCTGCACAGTCTGGAAGCTCAATTTATCACTGTGAATGAGCCTTACCTTAGCTTCCTCTACATAAGGAGAGAACAGGCGGGGACGCACATATATACCGGCGTTCTTTTGCCGTAACCAGGAATTGGCTTTTCCTCCCTCAGCTGTGGGCAGCATGTCTGAGGGAGGGGTGCTTATCAAACCCCTTTTAAGCTGTGAACAGAGCGAAAGATTGTGGATCAATGATCTGCTTAATCGGGTCAAAATGACGAGAGGAGCACATTTCAGCTGGAAAAAAAAACACAGATTAGTACTGACCGCATCAGAGAGGACGTCACTGCTGGAGGGTAAGATGTGCTCAGTTCGGATGAAGGGCAGGAGGGGAGACAGGATCTCTTTTAGCTCCTCCACATCCAGGTCTCTTCTTTTCACACCCCTTTTGTTTACACTATGAGCTGTGCCGCTCAACAGGTTGGGCTCTGGATAAATGAGGACAAGAAAAGCCATTAGTAGCTTTTTAATAGAATGCATATCACTTCACCTATTTATGCAACTATGCTTATGCTTTCAAGGCTCTGAAGTGAACCTGCAGGCTATTTTTCATTGTCCATGGAGTTACGGTTCAATTTTGAAAATTGTGGATGGATATCATTTTGTCTGCTGTGTGTTTTGCAGGTTGCTACTAGATTACTTAAATGACTAATACCCTTGACCAATCACCCTATAGATTACAGTTGCTTACTTGGTTAAGGCATAACATCAAATATGGAGCCACTTCTGCTGACTTTATTTGTAGGTTAAAGTTTAGCTCCTATTTGTAATGGTTTTAAGTGTATTTTGGAGGCTCTGATGAGTGGGTAATTTCCTCAGAGTCATTAGGGGGGCTGCTCAGAGGGTAATTATAGAGTGTATTATCTTACCCCTGTCTGCCATCCTCTTAATAAGCTGCTGCTCGCCCCACTTAACAACATACTTGAGAATGTCCTGTTCACTCGCCTGTGAATGAGAGCAAGGTACAGGGAAAGAGACAGACAAAAAGCAAGATACAGGACAAGGTTAGGCATCGTCAAGGACAAAACTGGGAAGCTGTTAAATGAGGCTAAGGTGAAAACACAATATGTTCTGCTGCATAGCTAAAGCCCGGTTGATTTGTTTGAGTAGTTGGATTACAACATTTCCCCTCAACCATCTGGTCTGATGTTCAAGTAGGTTGGCAGAGCAGATGACAGCACAGATTTCATTAGGACTCTGGCTTTGAAGGCATGTTTCTTCAGGGAATTGTTCAACCCGACTCACAAGAACCAAAAAAGAATTTCAACGTAATAGGGCGGCAAGAGATTAACAAGTTATGTTCTGCTTCCTTACCTGCAGGTAGTCAGACTGAATTGCGCTGAGAAGGTGGTCTTTACTAAGCTCATAGAGAACATCGGAAGAGACCACCTGACTGAACTCTTCGCAGAGGAAGTGCATGGCCTGCCGGTGGACCCACTTGGAGCCATACGGCTGGGAGCTCCACTTCAAGATGGGGACGAGTGAGTCCAGAGCCAAGCTTTCCACAACAATGTCCTCACAGCCTGAAGGAGTCAGTGAAAAAGACAACGATGATTCACATCCTGACATTTACTCTAATTCCAAAAACAAGCCCAAATGTAAAAGCCCTCAGTGTAACATTTGAAAAAAGAAAATAAAACAGTTGATATTCATTTATTTAAATAAACGTTGGAATATAAGAGGCCATTCTTCAGCAAGATCATCAGTAGTTTTGACTTGTATTCATTGACCCAGGGAGTCTTATTCTACTGGCCCCACATCCTCCATACTGCATTTCCTAAATGAGAGCACATACCAGAACAGCAGGCAGCGGTTTAACTCTGCAACACACCAACCCACAGAAATGCCTTTGATACCTTGATGTGTTTCAGTCACAAGCTGCCTCCTCTAAACCTTGATAGGTTCACACAACAGCCTGGGGAAACACATCCACGCACACTTTGTAAATATGTACACATGTGTGCGTGAATCAAAAGAAGCCACAGAAATCTCCTTTGGCTGTGCACGAGCACTCTTAGGACTCTAATTCACTGATTCATTCACATCCACTCAGATTAACATAAAAGTGGCTGGCTATCAGGATGTCGAAAACAACCTCCGCTTCAATGGCTTTTATTCTTTGTCTCTGTCTGATCAATGATGTTCAGTCCTAAATGGACATCCATGGAGATAACGCCAGACTGACTGACGTCTGGCCAAAGCTGTTTCGAAATGAAACACAAGCTTGCCGACTTCCTCATTCCAGGCCATCCTGTCCATCAGCCCTTAGTTGGGCCAGCAGCAACACTCCTGTGGGAATCTCTTATCTTCAACTAGAAGAACTAAGCGTCCCAGTGCCCCCCCCCCTCCTCGCTTCTAACCACCACTTTGAACATCCTTTCTGGGATATTGGAAACCAGACTTGAGAGCCATGACTCCAGAGATGCTTTTGCCTTTGAATATGAGACTTCCTATCCGTCTTGAAGCACAACTAACACATTTTTAACATGAAATGTGAGCTATAACGTACACGCACATTCACATTCAGACATGTACAAATATATAAGCTAGGAAAATGTATAGCTCACAGTGTTTTACAAGATGGATGGAAATTGTGCAGCATTAAGATGACAGACCAATTTAAAATGTGGACCCAGGCACTTTGGCTTTTTTATCTGCTATAAACAGACAGGAAGAGGGAATGGATTTGCAACATCTGTTCCTCCATCTCCACTGCTCTTCCCTGTGCTGTCTGTCTTAGAGAGAGTGCTCTAGCTAGCTTACAACTGTCACCTTTTGCATGTTTGCCCTTTTTAAAAAAAAACAAAAAAAACAGGCAATACATGCACAAGGACGAGCCCTTTTCTATTCCGAACCAGTGACACATGAAAGAGAACAGCTTGACTTTATATTAGCCCATCAGAATTCATAGCCACAACCAGTCCTAAAATGCAACACCTTCATTATGAGCTGGATATCTGAATGATCATTATACCCATTACTAATTCACCTCTAATGCTCTCCACAGTAGGTGCACCACATTAACTGGAGCATAGCAGACTGGGAAGAGCACAACAGCAGGAACAGCAAAAAGCCAGCACTACACTAGTCTAACTTTAGAGAACAGATGCATCTTAACTTGCTGTTATTATTTGGAGCTCTGTGTTTACAGGGTACAGTCTCCAGAGCCACTTAAACATCTACTGCACTCAACGGCTTATAAACAAACCTGTGGATGAAAATTACGTTTGATGATCATTCATAGACTAAGCTTTCGGTCAACTTACTCCAAACACAAGATAGGGCACTGGAAACAATGCTCTGCCAGTGGGCACACAAAGAGGATGCTACGGTGCACACACTGAAACCACACCAACTGGTTTTTGTTGCCGTGATGCACTTGAAAAATTAATAAGGCTTTTAATATTGGTTTCCATTTGAGTGAGATGGAGTCATAAAGGGATACACACATTGAGAATTAATAAGGAGGAATGACAGAGAGCTCGACTGCTCTGTAAAAACGTTCCTGGGCTGAAACTTCACACAGCCAGTGGGCTGAGTGTGAAAGAGGTAAGTCAGCGTGTCAGATGAGAGAGCTTCCTCCTCGTCAAACCCCAAACATAAACCTTCTCAGTTACCAAGGTCCCCCAATGGTGGGATGGACTTACACAAATTAGATGTTTCATAATCAGAATTATTTGATGTTCTGTAGTGTGTAAGAATCATAATAAAAGAATAACATAACAAAAGTGGAAGGGATATCTCAAAAAGGGGGTAATAATAACAGGAAGTTACAGAATAGACAAAGAACGGACTTGGATAAAACTGACATCAGGCCAACCTCAACCATCTCACCGCATTCCACAATGAGGTTTCATGGGAACTGTTAAGAGCTGTGCAACACAGTGGGAGAGGGAGGAGAGGGGATAAAAATACCCTCCAGTAGGGGTTTGTTGAAAGGGGGGGATGGGAGGGAAGACGAGGTGATGGTGTGTCAGGATGACACCATTTGCTTGCTGGCAAGCTTAAGCTTCCAGACTGGCCCTAAGAGTGACACCCCCGCTTGGGGGTTGATGGTCGTGTAAAACCAGCTGTGTGCACAGTGTTAATGTACAGGGCTATTCAGGTCACACACAGGTCTTATTAAGGTGATGGAATCAATACAACAATTCAGCAGTTGCCTGGAACCAATTTTGTGCCATCACACCAACATTTATTTCTCGACAAGATAAGTTTTGTCATAATTTCCAGGCTTAAATATCCACATACATTACTTTACAATTCTTGTATAGTGAATAAATATAATCAGTGCTTTAAGCGCTTCTTAATTTGACTAATTGGTGCACTATGTGACGTGATGTTTACCCACTCGCGAGAGTCGAGTGTCTAGAGTTTTTATTTTAAGAACAATATCTTCTTGCCCCATTGTGTCCTGGAGGACAGCATAATAACAGGACACCAAATAAAATGTACTGGGTAATTAAAGTTTAAATCATTGTTGGAAATGCTAAGGATAATATAAATGCATGTGCAATAGTTTTTAGTTATTTTAACATGAACTAAGCATTTAAATAAATAGATGTTGTGAACATCACAAACATCTTATGGTATCTTTTATTCACTAAAAATGTTCATAATTTAGTAATACACGCCTTGTATGGATAACGGGAGTACTGGCACTTCACACGATGAATATAATGGAAATTGAACTGCTAACAAAGAATGCACACATGTTAAACACTCCACTGTCTTATTTATCTGCAGTTGCTTTATAACAAAAGCCTTTCAGCCACTGGTGAAAGCAATTTCACCGGAGAATTACTGAGAATAACAGTCAATTCAGTCAAGATTCTGATACAACAAAACAACCATGGGGGAAGTTAAATAATAAGTGTAATAGCATTGTAACTTGGCTTTCAAAATGATGATTTAACTGTTTTGATTTCATTACACAGGCACAAGGCAGTGTATAAATAATATAATGCATCTCATATCACCACTTGAATATTTGACAAACTAATTATCTTCTGCATGGTCCTAATGACATTCAAGATGGTTATGGGATCGCTGTCATACAACCTCTCCCTGGATCCACAGTCCAGGCAGAGGGGACAAAGGGACCGAGAGGACTTCACACGTGTACTAGAAATAGGCTGCTTCATGCACTGCATATTGCAAAGGTTATTTTGATTCAAATGGGAACTTTGTGAGGTGTGTAGGAAACTGGACAGCACTTAAGACACGCTACTCTGGACGAGGTGAGAGTGACAAGGTGAGCACTGGCTCATGTCAGACAATGCCTGTGACGTTTGGTATGTTACTGGGGCCATTCAGAAACAGTGGCAGTGGCAAAAAGCCAGTGTCATCCGAGTAAAGACAGACCAGGGACTAAACAGATGATCAGTGAGGAAGTGTTGACAAAGGCTCTGATGCACTGCATGTATCAGACATTAAGCTGTCTGCCCTGGAGACACAAACAAACCCTGCCGCCTGTACCAATCTGCTAGTGGCAGCCACAGCTCTAGCAACCATTACTCGGCCAAGCTGCTAACAACAGCCTATATGCTAACATATGCATAGTATCATTTTAAAAAAACGTTAGAGAGATTAAAACAGATCAGAACCTTGCAAGGTTTGAAATCACAAAGATCCTGCCAGCCATTTAAACACATTATCGTACCCATGGAAACAGACACTGTAATTATAACACCAGGGACCAAGAAATTAACTTTGAAATTTCAAATGAAGTCAATTCAATTAAAATATTAAACCTCATATTGCTGGACTGTGCTACCAAATTAGAGCTGGAAAAGTAAACAAACATCAAAACATATTGAATCATTTACTGTCCAAATAATTGTTACTTTCACAACTTAAATGACAAAAGCTATGCAAAGCATCATCTTCAACAGCCAACATCTCTGAGGTGAACCAGTATATTTTCTTGGCAGAAACCGAATATGCTACCCATAATGGCATTTTTAAAAGTTTTAAAATTGCTAAAATAGCCTGTTTTAACAGTACTCAAAATGTTCAAAGTAGCCAGAGTGAGCATTTCAGGTTTTGAGGCAGAAGCTTACTAAGGCAAAACAGAACAACATACTTTCTGGTATGTGAAGGCCACCATAACTCCCAAGAAAACAAAAGGGAGGGGTGAGTGGAGTTGTCACTCAGTTTGTGACAACTTGCTGTTTCACTATTAGATGTTACCAATTTTTACACACTTCACAGCAAAGGTCATGTTGCCCACGCATACTTTCAATCAAGTGTAGGCGCTGTAATCACGTCATACCTAAAATGACTTTTCATGTGCTGCTCAACCGTGTTTGTGTGTGATTATTACTTACCTTGAGCCAGCATGCTAAACTCCAGGAACAGAGCGATATGGTAGAGCTCCATGGCCTCCTCTGTGCGCGTGCTGGCCCCACGCCCTCCTGACACCAGGGCTTGCACCTCACCAAGACTGCTTGCCGAGGGGCTACCCCGCAGCACCAACCCAAGCTCCACCACGTCTGTGTACATGCAGTGGAGAATAACCTGTATATATTTCCGTGGAATGATGGACTCATCCAGCACTATGCGGGTGGGTGTCTGCAATGTACGCTCAGTCATTTCCTCTCCTGTGCGTATACGTCTCTGCAAAAGGTTTCTAAAGAAAGGGGAGCGCGCTGAGAGGATTGCCTTGTGTGCCCTGAGGTCCTCATCTGGGGTCATGGGCCCAACATTGCCTGCTGAGCCCCCTGTTGGTGCTGCAGCGACAGCCACTCTCTCATTACAACTCTCCACCATCTCTGAGTCCAAGGAGAAGCTGAGCAGAGCATCATAATAAGACATGTAGTCAAACAAGCCCTTCATATCCGCCTCCAGGGAGTTGGGCGTACCAAACTCCTCACTGAGCTGCACCAGTACATCCACATTCTGGAGCCTGGTATCCTCTGCCCCACCCACCCCGAACTCCCCAGTGTACAAATAGTGAAGCAGGGCAGAGAACATGGGTACATCAATACCAGCTGTCTCAACATCCATGAGAACCTCTGCTCCATATCCAGGGGATGAGGAGAGCAGAGTCTTGAAAAAGGGGCAGCGGGCAGCCAAAATAGCCCGGTGAGCTGGGAAGCAAGTTCCTTGGAAGATGAGATCGACATCTGTGCAGTACTTGTGCTGGTAGAGGGCGGCAAGATCCCGCTGCAAGCTGGGAGCTTCAGCGCGTGCCAAGCTGGCCTGGAAGCTCAGCTCTTTGAGGGCTGCTGTGCCCTCATACTCCTCCACCAGGGCGTTTGAGTCACGAACGTCCCATCCTGACAAAAGTTCCCGCATTTGCCGAGCATGATCTGCTGAGCGGCTGGACTTCCTCCTTTTGATGAACCTCCGTTTGAGGGTTGCCAGACCAAGGCTCTTCTTCTTCCTATCTGCGGGCCGCTCGTGGCCATGCTCCAGGCTATATAGCTTCGATTCCCAGCCGTACCCATGCTGAGAATAGGATGAGGTCCCTGAAATGAAAACACATGCAAGTTAGCCTTTCAAGATTTGTAGTTGCCGTATCGACCTTATTTTTAAAAGGGGAAGTAACCAAGGGTCAGACTTCCTGCTTATTTGTGGCACTTCTGGTACTCGTTTCCTTGTCTCTTGTAGGAGGATACAACTTTGTACCGCACTTTGCATCCACATTCCCATTTTATTTCACATTTCCATTCCATTAAAGCCTTTCACGTAAACCAACTGCACTCATAACATTGCTTCTAAAAAAACATCTTACACAAATAACGGCAGATGTCTACTTTCATGTTTTTGCTGAAAAGTAAAAGCCAGTAGAGTAAAAATAATCTACTTATATCTGTTTCCAGATATTTCATTTTAAACCTGGTCATCTGATAAGACATGAAACTTCATAGCTCCAACACCATTTCACTCTTGAGGCCAGACTACAAGGAACCCAATCCGTCTTTGGCACCCCTGTGGTATGGCCAGCTCTGTCAGGCCAAGAACACATTGGATCTGGCTCTGCATCTGGATCTAGTCCAAAAGTAGAAAAAAATATAAGCCCTTTGTTTTGTTTTGGGTCACAGAGTGCCAATTAGCTCATAAAGGACTTTGTCCTGTTTAGCACTTCTCAATGAACTTCAGTCCATTCACATACTTGGGTTCCACAAATTACACTGAATCTCAGCTATCTTTGGCCGAACAGACAGGATTCATACGTCAAAGGGGGTTCTGCCAAGGAGATCCTCAGTGCTATTTTCTCAGTATCCATCAGTGTGACCCAAATAGTAATTATTCGAACACTGTGAATCATCTGTGGCTTAGGATAGCTGAACCAAGCAACCTCAGCACACAGCAATCGCCAGGGGTGTCGGGGGCTAATACATTAAAACCTCACACCAAAGTTTTAAAAAACTGAAATTGACTTTTTTTTTTAAGAGCGGATTTATTTGAGTCGACCTACGATGCAGTATCAAAAACCTTCTGGCAGTGGGGGCTGTAGAAAGGCATTTAATGACTGTAAAGCAGGAAGATTACAGAAAAAAAAACATGTCCTGTAGCATCTTTCCTAACAGAGTGATAGTCTTTGATCCACAACAACCAATCAAAAACACAACATAACGATTATGTATAACATAATGCATACAGTGTATGTAGCACAAGCAACACACAAGCACAAGCTGATTATGCCAGACTGTTTCCCCAGTGTAAGTGGGTACAAAATGTTCAAAGCAGCTGTACAGGCCAAACAATCAAAGGTCAAACAAAAGGTCTTTTGTAGTGTCGCTAACATTGCAGCGCTGTTAGGATCTGATATTCTGTAGTTGTTACACTAGTCTACAGAAAAGTAAGACAGTAATATGATTTTGGATATCCACCCATAATGGTTACTTAGCATTATGTGCTCTCATTACACTTCATAAAATCCATACAGCAGTGACTTGAGTTACTTGTTTGAGTCAATTACCCAGTTTAAGGGCTCTCATGCACAAAAAATACCCCCCTCTTGCAGCATTAGCAATCGTGGAAGCAGAATAATTTAATTTTAAGTGTGATTTTTGGCCATGCTAGACCCCTATTATATGTTAATAGCAATGCAGTATCATGCCAAACTGAGTTCATAAGGACGGTAGTTATAGACACTTGGGGTGCGTTCACACCCAATAGTCCGCTTTGTCATTTTTCAGCTGGTTCGGTTCATGTTCACATACTAGGCAAATCTCAAACGCACTATAAATTGTAAACAAAAGGAATGTGATCAGAACTACTGCTCAGTTATTGGTCCGATATGTAGGCATTTCTACATCACGGAGCATTGGCAGGAGAGTCCTGAGCCACAGGTGTTGACTTCTAGTGCCCGCGGCCGAGAATTGGCAGCATGTTGGGAGCCTCCTGGCATTTTGTGCTAGTTTACCTGGAGAGGAGGAAGACTTGGGACCTGCCAGACACAGAGGATGGACATGCCATTCTCATTTCCTTCTATCAGCGGCTCTCTTCCCAGTTCTCCTTTCTTCTTATTGACTGATGTAGATGAAGACCCTGAGGCTGTAGCCGTAAATACTATGCTTCCAGTAGAATTCACACCAATGAAGAACCACTCAACAGTTAATTTGCAACATGTCTGAGACCAGAGTCTGGTTTCTTGGTTCGCATTAAAGGTCTCGGAGTTCACATTAACAAACTGTGGTAATGGGGTCAACACACGGTACGATTTGACCACTCTAATCAAGGCTGGTGTGAACGCACCCTTAATTTCAGAACACAGTGGGGAAATCATTTTTCAGGCTGATCACAGATATTTTATCACATTCTAACAGATATCAGAATTGACTGACCAACGAATCACATTTTCTTATATTAGTGATAAATACATACCTATAAATGTCTGCTGTGCATGTGCATTCCCCCCAGTGCGTGGGGAACATGAGTGTGGATAGCTAGATCCATTGGCACCCATCCTCACTTCTCTTCACTTGCTATCTGGGGGTCCCCCCTCTTGCTGAGTCATTCTGCTCAGACAGCGTAGTCCTATTTGTCCTCAATGGTGGGTCAGGCGCGGGTCCACTGAGGCATCGTTAGAGCCCCAGGCCCAGCCTGCCATGCCTAAGAGAAGGAATATGAAAGAGGGAGACCATGTTAATGCCAGAAACATCTCACAGGTATTACAACACAATGAGTATGGACAATTTGGACTCTGTCACAGATAACAAATGGCTGTGGGCATCAATGTTAAAGAAGCTGAAGGGAAGGACATCTATTACAATCCATTCCAATGTTTCAGCCACATCAGAGCAAACATGAATCATTGCCATCTTAGCAAATTTACAGGACTGAAATACTAAAAAGATGTTAAGAATAAAAGAAAGATAGTCTTAATCAGAAGACTGCGTTTCCAGTCTCTTATCTAGAATCTAAGACTTTCTCTGCTCAGCCCTAAGGAAACTCTGACTGGCAGTTAACAATAAATCTAATGCAGATGTAAACTGATGTTTGTACAGAGGCACAAAACACTCTGCTTGTGCCAATCCGGTCCATTTTCGATAGAGAATATGTATGCAAAGCATACCTAATCAGAGTAATTATACTCTAATTTTTGTGACAACTCATTGACTAAGGGCAGACCAATTCAGGCCAAGTAGCTTCAAATTAAATTCCAATTAAAGCTTATCTCCAAGTGTTTTTTCGAGCAACATCTGTTTATTTCAAGCTGGTACAGACAGATTGAACTATGATGGGCTGTTATGTCTTCAGTTCACATTTAAATGCTATATGCACAATCTGCCACAAAGGTGAGAAATATGACAAAGTGAGAAGATATGAATGTGTTGACATACGGCAGTAGATTTCCCTTTTAATGGTTGTGGGTCATTGTGGTCAGTGTTGCAGTGAGCAGGACATCTAATCCTGGCAACACTGGATTTTTGCATTCATGTGATGAAGTGCTCTGATTTGTCATCTATTAGCTCACTGGAAACATATTCCTGGTTTGTTATTTTGCTGTTTAACATTTTCTTCATAGGCCATAACATTATATTTAGCCATTTCAGTTCCAGGGTTTCGGTGTTGTGCAAGCTGGCACACAGTTATACCGTCATGCGGCACACGCACACTTAAACAAAACAGAGGCGTTATTAATGTTATTAATAACTCCTCTGCTTTCCTGTGGCTCAAAATATCTACTGTGAAAGTGGCATATTGAGTTTAAACTTACAATATCCTGATATAGTTTAGTACAGTACATGAAGCATGATGGAGAACTACTCCATTTTGCCTACCACTATTAATACGAGAGGACAAAATATTTCATTATTTACGTAGCTGTTAATTCATGCACTTTCAGCACAGTTTACAAAAACAACGCGTCTTCTTTTGCCCAAGGACACATTAACAGGTAGACGAGTGGAGGCGGGAATTTAACCCACAACCTTTACTCAACTCACTCACACTGAGCTACCCTTGCTACTACAAACATGGTCCATATGGTCATTTTTCTCCCTCGTTCGTATAGTCAATTTGTCACAGGCTACAAGCTACTAGAAACCAGGGCACCTCCTTAACTAGGTACCGTATACCGCCAAGCTATCGGACTAGTCATAACCAGCTAAAATATATCCAACTTCATCAAGTAGATTAAAGATCAAATTCATTTTGATATTTTCTAGAGATACAGCTTTTATAATTATATGCCACTTATATCTCTGGCAGAATTGTATAAATATGCCATTTTAAGACACTTGGGGATGCAATTCCTCTGGAACGTATACATATACGTACACTTTCTTCTCTTTTCTGTGCAAAACCAGACAGAGAAATGGAGCGTGATGGGAGATCTGTTTTATCTCAGGGTAGTTTTTCCCAGTCTACCATACCAATAAATCATTGTGTCTGCCCCTGTAGAGCAGGACTCCAAAGCCTCCCATGGGTTCAGTGAAAACCACAGCCTTTTACTCCACACACACAAACAGCCACCAAGCAGTGTCACACTGGAGAAGGTTAGTTGATGTTTATTTCATTAGACTGCTTTAAAACAAAAAACACAGGGAATTCATTTGGACAAAATTAGAAATTAGATTTGAATATTTAGGATCGTGGAAGAAACCCCTGAGATACTGTACTGTATATTATGTCTTGTTTACAACAGTGTATGGAGGAGTAGGGGGTCCTCAAAGGAATACAGCAGCAGCAGAATAAAACAAAGCCACCGACACATCAATTGAACCAATATGCTGACTCCCCGACTGTCTTTAAGTCATTGAAACGAGGGAACCAAATTTAACTGCAGCGCAGCATAATTTAGGACAGCTATTTCCTTGAGACCCGACTCTCACCGGTCAATAGGAAGCATATCTGCCATAATCTCTTTGATGCTGAGCATTATGATACTTCTTTGCAGTTTAGGCTGAAACAGTGAGAGGCTCTGTTGTGCTCAGACTGGGAGCAGAAAAGGGCAATGCCACAAACTGGGGAAGGCAGACGCTGACCGAGCTGGACTATTCGTCTCTAATGAGAGGTGACAGGAGACGCTCCCTGCCCCCACCTATATCTCCCTCCCCCTCTCTCTCTGCACACACATACACTCACAAACATGCGCATGCTTTCAAACTGCCCACCTCACCTCAGAGGTCTGGTTTATTTCATTTTATCAAAATTAGCCATTTAAAGAGGTATAAAAGACAGAACCTCAACCTGCCATAGAACATTACACTACAAAACAAATGCTTGACAATGGCACATGAACAGGACCAATGTATTATTCAAATGGGAGTCAGGGCACTTTATCAATCATTTATGTGGGTTTCCTCATCATGGTGAGAGAAAAGGAAAGAGGAAGGTATATGGGTCTCTATTTCTGTCGGCAACCCAAAATTCCAGAAAGATGTTCTCATTATTTCACTTTGAATTTTACGAGTCCTTCCCCAAAACCAAAGCTTGGCCAATAAAAAGGCACAAAGTCAACATTCTGAATCAAAGTGAAAGACGTAATGAGGCCAGGCTGGCATGACAAGACTTTAACAATCAAAAGTGATGTGAAGATTTTCTTGGGCAGTGTAGCACGTAATTCAGAATTTCTCATTTCTTGCATTTCCGATTATTCAATGACAGTTTATAAATATTACTGTGCCCATTGCTTTTCTATATTGGTGCAAAGAAACACAGACGCTGTGCTCTCCTTTGGTCATACTGTGAGTCCTATGAATGGAATGATGAAATCACCACTTCACCTTTTGACAGACATGCTCAATGACCTAATCTTCTGTAGATGAGCCGATCACTATGCAAATTTCACAGTCAGGCCTTAATGAAAGGACAGCAACTGATAACCCAATGAAATACTGTGTATCCCTATAAGCAGTTGTCTGTCTAAAGTAACAAAGACGCTACCAAATTATTGTTATGCGTCAAAGCTTCAAAATAAAGTGCTCATCCGAGTTTTTTTATTAGTCCATTAGTGGCATTTTAATATCTCATGAAATCCTGTCAAACTAATCCCAGAAGAAGCAGCGGCAATTTATTTTCTTGACTCGCATAGGATGAAAAAGAAAGATGCAAGACAGTCTTGTTGTATTAGAGACAAATTATGTCAGCAAGTACTTTGCTATAATTACTGTATATAGTAACTAATAAACAAGATAAACCTGAAACATATTTTATAGTCACAAAATCTGTTCAATGACCTGTGGGGAGAGATGGACATTAAGTGCTTTGCGAACCAAGCTGGCCAGAAATACAGCTTCAGACAGTAATTATAGACTGTTCGACTCTTTGGATATTTGATATGATCAGAGGCGCTCTAAAAGGGTCATAATAAGCAGTGCAGTGGCGAGCACAAACCAGGACTTTCTAACACAGTGACCTCTACGGTATCGATGTGTCTACACAAATGCCTCAGTAAGATGTGCAAGTGGACTGCAGGTGAAAAACAAATGACTCCCCAAAAATATTAACTCCATAATTTATCTTAAATGATAGCTGACGAGAATAACATTCAGAAGGGAGAGCAGACTGTTTACCCCTTCAGTGTTTTCAGTGCAAACCAGGTCAATCAGTATGACAGTGACTCATAACACTGGATCATTTATCAACAACAGAAACTACAGGAAAAAACAGGAATTGGAAAAGGCTAGAAAACAGCAACTGAAATGACAGAGACAGAAGTACCCACAATGATGACTCATGGTGGGCAGCCTCTGGATTAGCCTGTGTCAACCAACAATGACGATTTTTGCACTGGAGGTCATCGTAGACAAAACAGTGACTAATGCATTGTTTAATAGGCTTAAATGTATCCATATTCCAAACCCCTGAGTAAAAATATCATGATACCTTAAGTGACACAGACTGCATGGATGAATGGCATTCAATGGGACTGTTTGCAAACCAGTTCTAAACATGGCCATCTTATCAATAAAGAAATGTTAAGTGTGTGCACACACTAATGACTTCACAAACACGACCTGGCAGTCAATCGCCAGAGAATGAATGTCAACTCAGGAAACAATGAGTGCTTATTTTAAATGGGCTGTCAATGCTCCTTGTTGAGTTCCCCATCCAGCTGGCCAGGGTAAACAGCATTCAGGCCAAAGTCCAACTCATTTAGTAACTCTGTGGCAAGTACTTGCAAGCTCACGTACTTTCATGCCAGTCATAGACGTTCGAGCATGTAACACCAATAATAACATGTCATTATATGTCCCTGCAGCACTGACACAAATACTTAACCTGGTAAATAAAGAAGCATTAATACTGAGGCACAACGCATAGCCTTGCAAAACCAACAGAGAAAGAAACACATAGGATTATGGAATCTGACCAGAATTTGAGATTACTGCAGGATTATCACACGGTGCATATGGCTCCTTACCACGTAAGCAGATGGCGATATCAACAATGACGTAAATGACAAGGGAAACTCCTTGGACAGTCAAACAAAAAACGTTATCTGGACTAGTTAGGCGAATAGTAAAGCGGGCTATAAACAAGGCAGAATGCCAAATCCCCCCCCCCCCCCCTGTTTTCTTTATAAATCAAATCAGTTGCTGCTTCCAAAAATGTTGTTTCCCAAACCTCAACATGTTTAAGTCCTCTAATGTTTTATTCAAAAACAATGACAGTACTCTACTGTCATAGAGAGGAAGTTATTTAAATTTAAGAACCTGAAATCTGAAGTCCTTTGTATTAAATAAATAACCACATTCAAACCGATGAACAGGTTATTTCATGTAATCATTGCAGCCCTACTTCATATAAGATATTAATTGACATTTGAAATTGTATGACTTTGATAAACCTATGAACAGGTAAGATGTCAAATGTGTTGCCATAGCATATCCAATCCACAACTATTTGACAAAAGATACAACAGCAACATGTTGGCTTGGTCCACAAAGTGAATATACACAGCCAAACTCAACTTTTCCAGCGACCTGCCCCAACAAACAAGACATAAGTGGACAAAACTGAGCAGAAAGCAATCATTTGCTCTGGCTTTGTTAGCCTACCGTTAACGCGGAGCTATTGTTGGGTCTTCGGGCTTCTGGACTGGTGGGCTATACTATCGCTGAGTGGCATAGAACCCGGGTTAAAAGTGCTTATCAGAACCAAAACCGAGTGGGCTGTTCGTCTCGGCTGAAAAAAACGAGAAATACTGTCTAGATATTTTTCGCTGCAGCCTAGCAAGAGGAGTCCTGTTCAGTACAGCCCTGTAATTAGTAGCATATCCTGAGAGGCTAGGGTACTAGGCTACTACCTACCGCTGCTGCTGCTGTTGCCGCTGTGTCGCTTTGACTTTAACCCTCGGAAAGAGCAATTTTCTCGGCGCAGGATGCGATGCAACTGTTGAAAGCGAGTGGCGAAATATATTTACCAGAAAGTGTTGGGAGTCTTCGGTTCTCTTCGCGTCGCCTCGCAGTGTAGTCAGCACTCAGACCCAAGTTGTCTCTGACAGAAAGAGAGAGGGAGAGAGGGAGAAAAAAATGCAGCTCAACACCTTCTTTTTCCAACTCTCCTCATTACGCACGGCTCGACGTCAACGTCCACATCCGAACCCGAACACGGCGCGTGCGGTCGCACTTACACGACTTTCCGCCGGATTTTCAGCATTTAGCTCGAATAAAATCTAGACAAGAACCGTTTTTCTACTCTCGGTTCGGTTCGGTATTTCCCTCATAGTAGCACAACGCCTGGCTGGGTGGTTGTTATGGCCTATCCCAGCGCTACCCCACTGCAAGCTAGCCAGAGTGACAAATGCCACATCCGGCCAGGACCTTCAAAATAAGGGCCCTTTAGTAGTAGTGACAGGTTTTCACCTCACACACTAAAATTAATGGAATGAAAAACGAATGTTTCTTTATGAAATACTGTGTATCACACCTTTAAAAGTCTGATTAGTCGTCAATTAACAGGGGCATTTTTATCATCATCAGCATTAGCCGACTTTGTTCTCATAAACTTGATTAAAAACCACCAACATATTTTCATTAATATATCTATTATAGATTGTTTTCATGTATGTTAATAATGACTAAAATAGTTGACTGAGAAAGCTCCCTACAGCTATTTTTTGATGCCTATTATTTTGCACAATGAAGATGTTTTATTATCCACATCTGCTGTGACATGAGAGTGAAAAATATTGTTGATTTCACCACAGAAGAGACTAAATGACCTCTGCTGTTGGGGAAAAGAAAAGATATGTATATTATCAGCTGAAGCTCTTCTGATATATAGGCACATTTCCAATATCGTCATTAATCTCGATGAATCTTAAGTGTTGTTTGATGCATTTTGTGTATCCTTTGCCATAATCTAAAATTTATATTTTACCAGATGAGGGGGAAAACAAGAAAAGTGGCTGAATGTATCAGCAAAAAGGTAAGAAAGGAAAAAGAAAAAATCTTTTCTCTTCACCCTTATGCACGATCCTGGGTGTATAAAAGTTGTTAGGGGAAAACATGCATTTGCAAATAAAATTAAAACTGAAATAATACCTACAGTAAAATCTCTCTGGGTCTCTGGTACGCCTTTAATTAGGAAGTGAAATTACAGTAATTCCTTTATTTTGGTTAACTTGACAGGCTTTCAACGGCTTTGCGCCGACTGGTCAAGAGAGGCCCGTCATTAAGAAGACCCAGATTGTGCAATAATGCACATCCTAGTGCCCTCTAGCGACGTGTTAGGCGCAGTGCGCAGAAAGTACGTGTTGCTGTTTGGGTGAGAATGTCAGCTATTTCATCTTGACTATGCAGGCAGAAAACACATTTAGTAAAAAGTTAAATTATGTAATTTTTAGGAAATTCTTGAGCTGATCCCCAGATGAACACAAACTAACTACCAACTAGACATCTACCAGCGATCAGATGGTTTAATCTTGAAGGAATAAAAAATGTGGTTGCTCCCCAGTTGATGTTCTTCTGGCCTCCTGTTGAGGGCGACACAATACATCTAATGAAATGTAACCTTTTACTATACTGCATGCAGTGCAGTCTGCATGCAGTGAGGAAAAAAAAAAAAAATATATATATATATATACATGTATATATGCACTGCATTTTTTTTTAAATATGTATCATAATATGCAACAACATCTAATAAAATAAAACATTTAACTGTTACAACTTCATCAGCTTCTTGAAATTATGCACTTAAGTAGCTTAAGCAGCTATTTTTGTTTGTGTGGGATGTTCAATTTAAGGGCTTTAAATGCGTACATGTTTCAGGGCTTTATTCCCTTTTTTATTTATTTATTTCACCAGGAAGTCCTGCAAGCAGAATAAAAACATACAATCACTTAAGATGTCATTAAATCACTTGAGTCCACTTTAAGAACAGTTTGTCAGTAGAGTTTTGAATTCGCCCAGGGAAAAAAAATGCTGGCGCTGTTTTAGTTGTTTAAATACCCACTATTAAACAAAAAATGTGCATTTTTCTCTTTCTGTAAGAGCTGATGCATGAACCTGATTTTTCAAAATGAAAATATTATGCAAGAAACTCTTTATCTTTATGCAGATAAAGAAAAGAATTTAGATTCTTGTCTGATTTTTGCCCCCGTTTTCTCATTATACACTGAAACAAATGTGATTCCTTGTAAATAAAATAACATAGATTGTCTACATTTTGTTGCCCTGTTTTTTTAATATAGGTTTGGAAGAACAGTGTGTTGATGTATACTTGTAAACACCAGGGTTAGATTCATTTATTCATTTAATTTGTCCTGATGACTGTTTACATGAGCGTCTTTGGCTCATGGAAGCAGCTCCTCCCCTGAGAAGTGATGGAAATCAGATGTAAGAAGTGATTTTCTCTTCATATCCCACAGAAAGATTCACTTCAGAGTGCACGGGAGTGTATCTGCGACCTGAACTGAGAAGAAGGATGTTCTCTGTTCTTCAGGCACCAGCACTGACCAGGTCCATGTTGTTGAGAGCCATTCAGCGGGGTCACAGGTCAATGATCTGCAGCAAGCCACCAAAGGAAGAGATTGGGCCAGCGGTAGGACTGATTGTGTTTGTCAGTAGTTGTACTGTAGAAGTTTAATAAGCAGGCATGCACTTTGTCTAATTGGTGTCGGGGAGCATGCAATTACTTCTGCAGTGCTGAGCGATTGCATCTAAATAGATTCTACTCAGGAAAATGACAGGAGCCATTCTTGAAAGCTCGGTGATACTTCACTTTATCGCCTCTAATGTGAGGAACTGAAGCGCACCATGTCCCTCAGCTTGCAGAATGGGAGCGATGTTTTATTCATTTCTTATCCATAAGTTAGTAAGAGGCACTGGCTTTCTGAAAATGGGATCCCGCGATGGAACTGAAACACAGCGGACAGTGTTTATGCCACTATAAATCTGTTGATCTGTCCTCTGGGATGTGCGCGGGGGCTTTTACCGAGCTTATACCAGATACCAGAGCGCAGAGGGACTGAGGGACTACCATCGGAGTAAAATATAAATGGGGGGCTGCTGCCTATATATCACCTGAGGAAGATTCAAGCACTTTATTGTCACTGTAGAACAAATATAACAATGTTCTTTAGAAACAGCATTTAGAACTTCATATATGAAGACAGAGTAATATTGTGTTTGAAAAATTCATTGTCTTGTTTTGATTATAACAAGAGTATAGGCAAAATAAGCTCAAGCTTGAGCCCCCACCTCTTTATGTGCAGAATGCTGCTTTTTTAATTTATAAGAATGTGTTTCATATGTGTCAACACAAAAGTATCTGCATTTATTTGTGAATACACCTGTGACCAAACTAAACTAAACTAAATATCAGAACTAAATTGTTTAGAAGTGCATTTCAAATCCCAATGCACAAAAGAACAAAAAAAAATATGATAATAAAGCCAACAGCACAATAAAAAGTTCAAAATTAACCCTTAGAAGCCTTTTTTGTTAAAACTTACAGTATATACAGTAGCTACAAGAATATGCAATATAGAATGTCTTATATCTTTTTTCAGAAAAATCTGACGAAAAAGCGCTCAAAATGTTTGAAATCGGACTGAATTAGTGAAATTTGGAAACACATCACAGTTCCCATTAAAGTCTATTTTGTGACTTCTGCACAATTGTTGCAACTTTATATCACGACTAAAAAAAATGCGATACACTGTAAAGTGAGTCATATCTTCGACTTAACAACGAAAGAAAAAAGAAGGCAAAAAAAAAACAACGCGTTTTTTAAAGCCTGAATATGTGACCTGTAAACACACACCCACGCCCAGGATGCCCATATTAGGAGTTGTGTATTATTCCCACAGCAATTTACCATGGGTGCACCTGCAGCACTATGGGTTAAGAACTAAAAATGTAATAATCATAGCTAGTAACCAGCACGGATGATTATTGCACATTATAAGGTCATGTCAGCAGGTTTATGGCAGTTGGAAAAAAAACATAAACATACCCCGATTCTACCTGTCGCTGCTGACAGTAGAGGTTTGGGTGGGGGGGGGGGATATAATGCTGTACTGTAAATGTCTGTTAATAAAACCTTTGTCTGTATATGTTCTGTCTGACATTCTTACAGCAATCCGTCTTTGCCATGTGTGTGATTGCTCTGTCTCTCCTGGGCCCGGCTGGATGGATCATGTATCATCTTCCAGAGTACCGGAGGAGACCACCTGCGCAGCCGTGACCTCTGCGTTCAGTCAACTCACGACGCGATGTCACTTTCTATATAGAACACCAGCAATATTGTACACATTTGAAACCATTATGTAAAACATAAAGGGAAGTAAAACCTTTGGTTTGAAACATGCTGAGACTGTATAAAGATCTGAATGTAATATCTAGTGTGTGATGTTTTATTGCCAGGCAAATATCTAATTTGACTCATTTGTTGGTGGATTTCACTGAAATGGTTGTTTACAACAGGCAGAACAGAAATGAAGTGAATATGGACGTCGGTAGAGATGTGATGGACAGAATCCAGCAAAAGGTCTCGCACTGCTCCAGTTCTGCAGCGAGGAAACAAGGCAAGGTGTCTAGAACGTGACATTAAAGCAGACTAAATAAATGTGGCTCATTAATCAGCGTTGACTCTTTAGCCTTAGGGCGATAAAAGTACAGTGGCCTTGAAGGTCATCGCACTACGGTATTCCACAAAACATCCACATTTAACAAAAAATTTCACAAAATACTTTTGAAATCCTAATGACCTGGGGTCAAGGGGTCATCTAGTCTGGAGCAGGCCGGTCTAGAGAAAAATAAACAACTGTTAAAATTAGGAACACTATTAACATTATTCCCTCATGATATCGCAATAAAGATATTCATCATGATATTTCACGGAATTTCAAAGTAAAAGTACTTGTTTTGACATGGATGGTATGTTCATGATGCAAAAATAAATCTATGACAATATGACATTTTAGGAAACTGTTGGCCTTAAGCATGCCTAAGTATTTACTCTTAAGGGGTCTCATGCGGGCCCCCCAGTCACTGTCCTGTGGCCCTACACTTACAACACTACTACAAATTATGATGAAAATTGGCCCAAACTGACCAATAGTGAACAATAGTTTATAATAGTAATAATTAGGGATGGAACGATACCACTATTTTATGCTGAGTCATTTCAAAGACATAACTCTCCAACTGTGTAACAAATATTGTTCCCCCCCCCCAAAAAGAAGAAACAAACAGCCCAAACATGACTCGGCTAAAATGCTTTTGCTGATGTTTCAGTCCGATATCCGAGCCATACTGATTCCCATCCCTAATAATAATACATTAGGTTGTATTTATCACATTAAAATATTAATGCAACATTTAACAAGATATATATGTATATATATGTATATTACGGAAGAGTAAAATTGACTTTTTTTCAATTCTAACTGCAATTTTAAATTTTTAAATGTCTTTATTTGCAACATCGTGATGGATTATCAAGATTATTTTTGAATTTCTAACCAGTAAACAGTTCATTTGTTTTCCCCCCTGACCAGACTAGAAGTTATTAAGTGGTTATGTGGTATCGTGGAGCTTTCATATTAGTTTAAACATTCACAGCTTGTTATCAAATAACCAGAAGACATACATTTCACAAACACACACATCATTTCCCCTCAATTCGTTGTCATGGCAACGTGACAACCATCTGTTGCACGTTCAACCCCTTCATTTTCTGCCTCCAAAACCCAAACATAACGAAAATAATGAGGTATATTTTTTGGCTTCTTTAACCAGCCATCAGCAGACGACATTCATGAGCTTGTTGGAATTGTTGAATGACAATTTCCCCAAAGCCGGATCAGTCCATTTGGAAAGGTATGTTGTGGGAGATTTACACAATCACTCCTCTCCGCCACCAAAACGAATAAAAATATATATATATAAAAATTGAAAAATAACCCACTCACGAAATGGCTCCTGGTTTTTAATTCCGCTAAAAGCTGGAAGGGGGGAAAGGATCGCACCACCACCGCCGCAACCACCGCTGGAAAAAAGCCACCTAGTGTATAAACCTACAGCGCAGGGTGAGTGGTACATTCAAACCGAGCCTGAGCTGCGTGGACATTATTCACTTTTTCACGACTGAGGGAAACGCAACACCGGAGAAGGGGGGAATTAAAGAAGAAGAGGAAGAAACATTCAAAACAACTGACAGTCTGGGTTTTATGTTTCCACAAGAGTCTGCAAGATGTCCACGAAGGCAGAGCAGTGTGAGTATACGGCTTTGTGTGTGTGTATATCTGCGTGGGGGGGGTGTTTTCAGTGTCTCATCACGGGGGTGTTTTTGGTTGTTTTGGAAACTGGAAATTAGATTTTTCGTTTTGTTTTTTTGTTTTTTTAAATGGGAGAAAACGCGTGAAATGAAGGGGAGCTGTCCTTGGTGATGAAACCGCGGTTGCCAAGGCAGGTTGCAACACGTCCTCCTCGCTCACTGCAGAGGTTTGGAGGCTCAGTCAGTCACTGAAACACGGGGACAAACGCACCGTATGTCTCCATTTACGCGTCTACTACATGCTATAGAGGAAAACACGTTCTCACACGTCGCCTTACCGGATGCTCCAATGTCTTATTTCTGCATTTCTTTATTTGATTGATTGACGTGGCTGCTTGAGGTGCGTGCGATTAGAAGAAGGGGGTGGTGGCCAAGGTCGACCTAAAAAGATGATTTTTTTGTTTTACAGAATAATACTGTATTTAAGGTGTTACATGTATGTATGTGTTAGATTAAATAATATTGTGGCTAAAGCTGCCGATGATGAGATCCTCCTCATTCCCACCGGTTTGTTGTTGAACAGGTGGAAAGCAGCCCTCCCTTCCTTTCCCCAACCATTAAATAATAAAACATGTTTTGCTCGCTTAAATCACACAAAACAAAACATATAGTGGGCAAAACTTGCGTTTGATCATTTAGCTATAGCAACAATAAGAAAATAACTAATGTGTTGTCATGTAAAAAGACAAATTGGCTCCTGTTACCTCTATGTCTCCTATACATTTGTTGTATATATAATGTATTGGGTGACCAGGGCCGGGCCTATGCATTTTTGGTGCTCCAGACACATTGGGATTTGAGGCCCACCTTCCCAAGTAAACAAACAAAACACTACATAGTACATACACTGTAAACAATGACGTTTACATTGCAATCTAGTGTTCGGAATTTGGAAAATAATAATAGTAAATGGTAATAAAAGTAAGAAGCAATGTGGAAAACGGCAAGATAAACAAAACACTGTTACATTTCAGTTTAAAGGTGACACATCTGGAAGTCCATACTCTCTTTTTTCTGTCTTAACTATGATTATATTTTTAGTTGTGTTCATTTGTTAAGCGAGTAAGGCGGATTTGTATTCATATATACATAAATAGCCCTTCCAGTTGATGGCGCCCTAGGTGACCGTCTATATGGCCCGGTTGGTGACCTCTACCTCTTGAGTGTTCTTAGCAGAACTAATGGGACCCCCGTGACCACAAAGGAGCCCCCAAGTGAACTTGCCATGTCTCACAAGTGTCACAAGGGAGCATTTTGTAAAATACGATAGCATGGTAATCATACAGTTATGCAGTTTTACTGTATGTCAACAGCTAATAGTCGTCCAAACAATTCCTGCTGCATTGTGGTGGTAAGACCTGGTCCTTAGAGAGCACAAACCTCCGCCAAGGCCATTCAGTTCTTGATATATCAGTACACTCATTTGTATCCACGTCACCACCAAAATCTAAAAATGTATCCCCGGACTATAACCTACATCCCAAGAAAATGGAATCCAAATTCAGTCCTTGATGCCCGACAGCACAGTCTTCTCAGACCACATTTGCCCAAAGTCGGCAGCTGTCATTTTTATTGTGGTTGTTTGTTATTTACAGGTCGGCGAGGAAGCTCAACAACAAGAGAAAATGGGTCAGCGATCACCCACTCTAACTTAATTGAGCTCCTGTTTAACCAGGCAAAAATAACAAATGACACATTTATACCTATGAGGAAAGCAGTTCAACATGCAGCAACTGATTGCTGAAAATGTCTTGGGACTTACACTAGCAACCTTTTGTGCACGAGCCTGTTTCTGTGAGCAATAGGTTTACTGGCTCCTCTAGGGCTCGATGTGACCTCACTGCTATACCAAAAAGGTCATCTGGTGACGGCCAGAGAGCCATGGGAACACAGAGTCTTTATTTAACTGATGATTGGAGCGTCCGTGTTGCATGTTCAAATATTTGCCTTATTATTTTTTATTGATATACATTTTTTTTTCTTTCCTAACCATGAAAGTCTGACTACTGGTGTTGATTTGCCTGTTACTCTGCTCTTTATTTTGTCCAGTTGCCTCTAAGATACGATACTTGCAAGAGTATCACAACCGTGTGCAACACAATATTTACCCTGTGCCCTCGGGAACAGACATTGCAAACACACTGAAATACTTTTCCCAAACCCTGCTCAGGTAAGTACCCTGCTCTGGAGCCAACAGGTGAAGTAACAGATTGCAGACTGTTTGATATTTAGCTTTCCGTCACGATCAGGAGAGATTTACTCACAGTACACAGTAACAGATGACAGTATGTAAGGAGGAAGTTAGGACCACATGCGTGTTTAGGCCTTGCCTGTTCTGATTTGAGGCTGTAGCAGTGATGAAGTAACAGGGTTGTGATGCTTATTGATTCCATGGTGGCCTGTTAGAGGAGTTCTTCCAGTGGGGGGTGGGCTATTGTGTCTTTTCCAGCAGGGGGGCAGGTCCTCCAGCTCTGCAGTCGCAGGGTCATGCTGCTCCCGAGGAAGGAACAACATGTTATTTCCTCCTCAAACACTGGCCAAGTAGGCAGCCATTTTGAACACATCTAATCTCATTATGTGTCATTTCCCTTTTTCATTTCCAGGCTTCTATGCATATAAAAATAGAGATAGGACATGCTTATGTGTCATGTGGTTGATTTTCGTCCTGCAAAATAATCCAACTGCATTAAGTTATTAGCTAATTTACATAAAGGGTGGGATTACTGAAGACGGAATTTGTTTGCCCCACTTTTGTCAATATTAACAGATTGGTGGGTGTAATCTATTTGAGACTGTTAGCCAGCCTCGGTTCTACTCTTTATATTCTTCTGCCCCATAAGGGTTATTCCTTTGCTGGAAACATTGTGCTCTGCTGGAGGGCTGTCCTACACCAGCAGCCACCGTAAATCCGGCTTTAAACGTGGCATGTTTTTTTACGTGCAGCATGTCTGGAGCTGGGAATGTGTGGCAACTCGAGTTTGACGAGTTTGTTTCTCAGAGGCAAGCGCCATGCGATCACTCACCATGGCGCCATGGTGTTCGCACTTTCGGATTCTCCCACAGCAGAGCCTCTGATATGCAGAAATCATTCTGTCCACTATCAGAGATCGTCTGGTTTCCTCAGCGTGGGAGGATTACCCGCACACCTGTGCTTTCTGAAGCCCAGGGTGAGGAAATAGTGAAAAAGAGAGAAAATGTAAAAAAGCTGAGGGAGAGCGGGAACGTAGGAGTGAGTGAGCCTTAAAAATCTAGAGCAGGCATGTGGCATGTTCCTGAAAAGGAAAAGGTGAAATAGCCAAAGGAGGGTTGTTGTTAGGTTCATATACTAATTATAGAACAGAAAACAGTGAATATTTACAGACAGGCCTCCTTAAAGGCATAGCTGGGTCATAATTCTCCAAGTTGAAGTGAGCTCTCTGCACCAGTGAGTCTCACTGACTTGATGCCAAAGTGTATCACTCATGAGAATAACCTCAGAGAACAGGAATCATCTCGCATTGTTTCAGATATAGACATATTTTTATGTATACACCACACACACACACGCGCGCGAAAATGTGTTTCTTCTATGAGTCTGATTGTGTTACTGTATGAATTAATGACACTCACATAGTCAGTGATGCCGTGTTGACAGCGCAGGCGCTGACAGTCAATGTATGTCACATGTCTGTATCAGTGCATTTCTACATGTGTTTTATGTGTCGTATATGTAATTTTTCGTGTCGTTTCGTTTGCGTGAATGTGTGTGCGCGCGTGCGTACGTGTGCACATATGTGTGTACATGCGTGTGAGGCGTTTCTGTGTACTGTCTATGTTCATTGTTCAAATTAATGATGTTTTCTATATGAGATATGGGCAGTGAAAAAGTCATACTCTGAGATACGGTCTGTTGTTGTCTAACAGTCCTGTTTGAGCGCACGCCGCAACGTAGCAGCGCAGCTTTATGAACCAATCGGCACTGACTTAAATCTTGCAGAGTATAACTTTGAGGGGATGAGACAGAAAATGTTACGTTCTGCTGTTGACATAGAAACTCAACATTATGCGTCTAATGTCA